>NC_080172.1:19205774-19505774 GCF_950295315.1 Erinaceus europaeus | reverse complement strand
ATAGAGCCCCAGGGATAACCCTTATGGCAAAACAATAATAATAATGTTATTATTATTATATAAATTGAAAGAGAGAGAGTGTGTGTGTGTGTACAGTGCTGTGGAGTCAGGCTTAAAACTGGTTTGCATACAAGGCAAAACAGTATACTAAGTGAGCTATTTCACTGGCCAATACAGAAAGGTATTATATTGCTGTCATTCTCTGGAATGTATTCCTATTATTATTACCCCCTCTGACAACTTTCAAAACTTGTAAAGTTCTTTGAGATACTTCAGTCCTGCTAATATTCCAAGTTCATATACATTCTGGGCTCTGCACTTGCCCCATTTCTAGAACCAGTTTTTTTGTGGATTAGCTATGTAACTTTGTTCTTCATTTTCTGTGATGCACTGTTGCATATGACACCACATTTACAAATGACACCATTAATCATTCCATCTATATTCCTACAGAAGCTTCTCATTGTAAAGCGTTAGCATCTCAGTAAGGACACAGAAAGACCAAAAACCAACCAACCAACCAACCAACCAAACAACAAACCAAACTAAAACTCCCTTTAAAGAAAAGGTGGAAGGTAGAATTTAGACAGAACATTAAGCCTTGAAGGGTTTCATTGAAGATAGAAATAGTACCAGGAAGAGTGTATCACTGATTGCCTGGGTAATCCTAAAGTCTTATTCTCTGAGAAATACATTGGACTATTTAAGTAGTGTAGATGAGAAAGTATATTCTTTGAACAACTTGAAAGAGTTGGACTCACCTCTCTGAGGAAGGAGAAGAAATGGAATTGGGACCATATACTAAAAGATGATTCATTAAGGTGCCAGGAATATACTTTATTATTACTTTTTAGCTAGGAGCTAAGAGAAAAAAAGAGAATGAAAGAAGCCCCAACAGCAAAGCTTCCTTCAATGCGGCAGAGGCCAGGATGGAAACTGGGTCACATACATGGCAAAATAGTAAACTTCTTTTTAAGTGAGCTATCTCATTGGCCAGAAAACACTTAATCTCTTCCCTTCTTCAAACCTCATTTCTTCTTCCCTTCTTCAAATCTCATTTCTCATTTCATCTAAAAAGACAACCTTGGCACAGGGAAGGAACTCAAAGCACATGCAGATTTCAGTTTTATTCACAGTTCATAAGCACATAAGTTCGTAGCCCCCATGTCCACTTGGTGGGTCCCAAATTATATTCCTCCATGAGGATCATTTCTGGAACCATCCGTTCCACCCCGGTTCCATGGCTGCCAGTTCTTAGCAACATCGCCCCGCCAGATATTCGTCGGGATGCGGCATCATCTAAGTTCATTTCCCACGTCTACGCTCCACCGGACCTGCCAATATACGCGGATATCTTCGCCCACCCTGTCCAACGCTTGACGTCTCGTCACCCAATCTGGTCCCCTATGCCTACACTGAACTTCTCTGTTCCAGATTCTTGGAAACAGAGTTGACAGTCAGCTGTGGTAAAGAACAAACACCTCATCACAGACCCCTGCAAGCGTCAACCCGGCTTTGACCTAGCACGTTATGACTGGGCCCTCCTCAATCGCTATCGAACAGGCCATGGCCGGTGCGCCGCTATGTTCCATCGCTGGGGAGCCAGAGACGACCCGAACTGCCCCTGCGGCTCCAGACAGACTATGACCCACAGAGTCAACGACTGCCACCTCTCCAGATTCAAAGGAGGTCTCGAAACTTTACATCAGGCTCAACCTAACGCTGTTGACTGGCTACGGAAGAAGGGCAAACGCTAGAAGAAGAAGAAGCACAAAAGACAAGAAAATGACGGGACAGCTCTAAGAGAGCTTAGTTGCAAAGTGTGCTTGATTTGTCTCAGGAATGACCTGGGTTCGAGCCCTGACCCTTTTGCCTTAAAGGAAGCTTTGGTACTGTGGTGTCTCTTTCTCTCTCTCTCTCTCTGTCTTTCTGTCTGAAAAGTCAGTCTGAGCAGTCAAGTCTAGGAACAATAACAAGAAAAGACAAGGAATGCATTAAATACAATTTCAGATTCATTAGATACAAGATATTTTAAGGATGAAAGCACATTTGTTGCACCAACAAAGCAAATCACTCAATTTTTCTCTCGTTCTCTGCTTAATCATGCCATCAACCATGTTCTCCAACACACTCCCTGATTTCCATCTTCCAGCCCAGCATGAAGCCCCAACAACATATGTGCATGTACTCTGACAGTGGGTGGAGATATTAAGCGAAGGGAAAAAAAAATCACTTTGGGCTCCTAGGGAAAGAGAATTGTAAGTCACTGCAGTACAGTGACTAAAACTGAACCAAACATGCTTATCTTCTATGCCAGCACTCTGGCTATTAGGCTATCCTTAGTCCAGTATATACCTCTGAAACACACTGTAACACCCTTGATTTTGCCTGGCTATTGGAACATGTGTGTGATTTCAGATGTTCTGCTTTGGGGAAGTAAAAGGAAAAAATTCACTTCCCACTGATTCTAGTTCACGTGTTGGACCATATTGTCATAGCAGATGCATCTCATTTTCTGTAGCACAGTTGGGAAAGAAGCTTTCTCAATTTGTGTGCATATCAAAAATCTGCCAATTTCTGTATTTTGTCTTGATGAGTTACTAAAATTATATTTTTCTAGGATCAGAAAGTCAGGATTTGGAGGGAGGAGTGTTCAGGTCCTGGAACATGACAGCAGAGGAGGGCCTAGGTGGGGGGGGTAGTGTTATGTGAAAAACTGAGAAATGTATTAATTATTGTATTTACTGTTGACTGTAAACCATTACTCACCCAAGTGGGAAAAAAAAAGGAAAGTCAGGATTTTAAGATAAAGTATAAAGAATGAATATATTGCATTTTTGATATTAAAGTATACAATGCTTATGAGTGTTAAACTTTCATTGTTATTAAAATGCATTTTGTTAAAATTGGTTTCACAGAAAAAACAGTGGACAAAGTGTTCAGGCTATGATAGTAATGTTTCAAAATGCTGTAAGGGGAATATCCATTCAATGGGATAAATTCCTAAAGAAATCTGTAAAACCGGAGAAAAAACTTTCTTGGTGAGAATTCTTTTGACATATTTAATGAATTTATTTTCTGTGAGGTGCCAGACAATAACCCAGAGTATGACACATGTGCATTGTAAAATATCCTCCTGGTCTTTTTTTTTTCTTTTTCTGCCTCCAGGGTTATCACGGTAGTTCAGTGCCTGCACTATAAATCCACTGTTCTAGGCGGCCATCGTTTTGTTCCATCATTGTTGCTGCTTTTGTTGGATAGGACAGAGAGAAATGGAGAGAGGAGGGGAAGACAAAGAGGGGGAGAGAAAGATAGACACCTGCAGACCTGCTTCACTGCTTGTGAAGCAACCTCCCTGTAGGTGGGGAGCCAGGGGCTCAAACCGGGATCCTCGAGCGGGTCCTTGCGCTTTGTACCATGTGCGCTTAACCCCGGTGTGCTACACTGGCCCCCATGGTACATTTTTTTTCATTCTACATTTTTAAAATGCTCAACCATGAATAGACTTACTTCCCTTGGTGTGGTCTTTAGTGTTCCCATGTGATACCTGGGATCAAATTTGAGCCCCTACTCATAATAAAACGTGTATCCACTGAGTATGCCCTAGAGCCCTTGATACTTTTATTTTATTCCAGCTTTATTTTACACTGTCTTAAGTCCTAGCCAACCTGGAAAATGACACATAATAAATGAAAGTACCTCTAAATGTGTTAGGACCAGTGCATTCCCCTAGTCCCATTGACTTTCTTTGGAAAGAGTCCTTTAGTTTTAGCAGTCTGCCATTATTTTGCTGAAGCCTGAACTATCTTGACCAGCACTGCTAGAATAGAATTTGGCAAGCTTTACTGCAATCAAGCCTATTCAATCAGCATTGTGAAATGGTTCAGGGGAAGTCTGATAAGTGGATGAAGTCTCAATAAATGGTTGCTGAATAAGTGAAGGACTGAATGAAAGGGCTGTTTGGAAGTTCTCTGGAAACAATTCAAAACCACTTTATGGTTGTGTAATGATGTTCTTGCCTTCTTACTTCCTTTTGTTTTTTTAATTTTAAATTTTATTTATTTATTGTTTTTAAATTTGTATTAGTGATTTAATAATGATTAATAAGATTGTAAGATAACATGGAGTATAGTTCCCTACAATTCACACCACCAGAATTCCCTATTCCATCCTTTCCATTGGCCATTTCCCTATTCTTTATCCCTCTGGGAGTATGGACCAAAGATCTTTATGGGATGCAGAAGGAGGACATTCTGGTTTCTGTAATTGCTTCTCCACTACACATGGATGTTGGTAGGTTTATCCATACCCCCAGACTGTTTCTATCTTTCCCAAGTGGAGTAGGGCTCTGGAGAGGTGACACTTCGGGACATGGGGACATATTGTTGAGGTCATCATGGTAGCATCTGCAACTTGGTGGCTGAAAGGTGATAAGATATAAAGCAGGGCAAGTTGTTTAATAAGCAGGAACCCAAAGGTAGGAATAGAGCAGATGAAATTAGTGGTCTTTGAGTCTTTGGGTGGGAGTAAACAAGGAGGTCTATTTTAGGTATGTTCTAAGGGGCCCATGACTTTAGTAATTTTTGCCTGAGCCTGATAGCTAACATGCAGGTGGACTAAAAATATTGTTTGGGAAGATGGTATCAGGGTTGAGAAGAGGGTTAAAAAGCTGGATTAGGGCAGAGAGTAGCTCCCAAACACAAGGGAAGTATATAAATACCACTGAGTGTTTACCCCATCCATCTGACCGAGACTTTCTCCTAGTTGTTCAAGTGTCGGGTGTCATTTGTTGTAGCCAAACTGGTATTGGGTCTGTGGGATCTGGCTTCAAGTTAGGGAGGGAATAGACTTAGGGTTTAAATAGGATCTAAGTTAACCTTAAATTTTACAGCATTTTACCTGTTTAGTGATTATAATAGAGGTTGTCATAGGGGACAACCTAATAATTTTCCATAATTATAAATATAAATATTTTGACAGTGTAGCTTAGCTAATTGTATATAGTATTTCTTTTTTTATATTTTATTTATTTATTTTCTCTTTTGTTGTCCTTGTTGTTTTTCGTTGTTGTTGTAGTTATTATTGTTATTGATATTGTCATTGTTAGATAGGACAGAGAGAAATGGAGAGAGGAGGGGAAGACAGAGAGGGGCAGAGAAAGATAGACACCTGCAGACCTGCTTCACCGCTTGTGAAGTGACTCCCCTGCAGGTGGGGAACCAGGGGCTCGAACCGGGATCCTTATGCCCACCTTGTGCTTTGCGCCACCTGCGCTTAACCCGCTGAGCTACAGCCCAACTCCCATATAGTATTTCTTTTAAAGATTATCAAGTGGGGTGACATTAATGCTGTTGTTGTCAGAAGAGATTAGGGAATATCTCTTACTTTTGTGTAGTTCACTGAGTAGATAAAGTGATTGAGGGAAGTGAAGTAGGGGTAGGAGAGGAGGGTGCCTAAGCCTAAGTAGTAAATATTTGATTAGACACTTATGTTGTTTTCTTTAGGTCTTTCTACTTGCTTGCTGAGCTTATTTCATCTAAGTCTAATCACAGCAGACTACTGAGCACTTTTACTTCGGGGTATACAGTCCCCCTAACTTATGGATACATAAGCCCTGGCTTATATCTTTTTTTTTTTTTTTTTTTTTGCAGGGTTGTCCCTGGTGTTCGGTGGCAGCACTACAAATCTACTGCTTCTGATGAACCTTTTTTTTTTTTCTATTTTATTGATAAGACAGAGAGAAATTGAGAAAGGGAGAGAGAAAGAGAAACACCTGCAGATCTGCTTCACTGCCTGTGAAGTGTCTCCCCTGCAGGTAGGGAACCTTAAGTTTTATTGCATTTTACTTGCTTGATGATTATAATAGAGGTTGTCATAGGATACAATAATTGTCCTTTAATATAGATATGTATATATGTCATATGTATGTATATGTGTCATGTACATATATATATTATTTAATTTTGTCTTTTTCCCCTTTTGTTGCCCTTGTTGTTTTATTGTTGATGTAGTTTTTTATTTTTGTTTTTATTGATGTTGTTGTTGGATAGGACAGAGAGAAAAGAGGAAGGGAAGACAGAGAGGGGGAGAGAAAGACACCTGCACAACTGCTTCACCACCAGTGAAGCGACTCCCCTGCAGGTGGGGAGCCGAGGGCTTGAACCGGGATCCTTATGCCAGTCCTTGTGCTTCAGAGCACCTGCCCTTCTTCTTCTTCTAGCGTTTGCCCTTCTTCCGTAGCCAGTCAACAGGTCAGGTTGAAAGCTGTCAGGAGCTGCTTGTTGCTGGCTTTGAAAGTGACTGGGATCCATGTGGATTCAGTCGGCTAGGAAGGATCGTCAGTTTCCCCAATGAATGGGTACTCACGGGATGCACCACGAGAAGGTCGATCCAGTGCATCCCAGCACCTGCCCTTAAACCTGCTGTGCTACTGCCTGACTAATATATATATATTACTTTTTTTTGACAATGTATCTCAGCCTTAAACCCTAGATACTTGCACGGGTCCTTGCACTTTGTACTATGTACACTTAACCAGTGTGCCCCAGCCCTGTTACATCCATCCATCTACCTACCTATCTGTCTGTCTGTCTGTCTTTCTATCATCTATCTATAGTGTCTGTAACTTTGTTAGGACGTGTGCCATTTGAAATGGAACTAGGCAGTCCTATGTGTTAGGAAAGGTCTCATCAGATGTACCTCAGCATTCTAGCCAGAAACATGACTTTTCTGTCTGTACTTTAGTTGTTCATGTCTTTGGGCATGAGGGAAGGATGTGTACCTACTAAATTGTGCCAAACACTGAGGAGTAACCTCTAAATCTGTGCTTTTTGACTCGGGTGCAATTCTTGGTGCTGGCCCCTGACTGAGCTAGCCATCATTGCACCCACGTTTCTTTACTCTCTGATTAACCCTCCACATCTGTGTTCCCAACACATACCGACATACCCTCTCTCACCTATGAACTCTGGAGTCTCAAACTCTACCTGGATCTTGGTTAAGCTAATTCCTGCTTGCCTCATTGCTACTTCTCACACCCAGCTTCCTGACCAAGATTCAAATCTCAGTCTTGATTAAGAATCATGTGCTTGGGGTCAGGAGGTGGTACACCTGGTTAAGCACACATATTGCAGTGCACAAGGCCACAGGTTCAAGCCCCTGGTCCCCACCTGCTGGGGGGGGGGAGTTTGATGAGTGGTGAGTGGTGAAGCAGTGCTCAGGTGTCTGTTTCCCCCTCTCCTCTCAATTTCTTTCTATCTCTAGTCAACAATAAATAAATAAAATATTTTCAAAAGAATTTTATGCTTACTAGCTGACTGCATTATTTTACATCTTGATGGTTGGCACTGCCTCCAACTGCATATGCCTATAATGGCTGTTTCTTGACTTTGAGCACCAAATTAGAGCTGATCTTTTTTTTTTTAATTTTTTATTTAAGAAAGGATTAATGAACAAAAACATAAGGTAGGAGGGGTACAACTCCACACAATTCCCACCACCCAATCTCCATAACCCACCCCCTCCCATGATAGCTTTCCCATTCTCTAGCCCTCTGGGAGCATGGACCCAGGGTCGTTGAGGGTTGCAGAAGGTAGAAGGTCTGGCTTCTGTAATTGCTTCCCCGCTGAACATGGGCGTTGACTGGTCGGTCCATACTCCCAGTCTGCCTCTCTCTTTCCCTAGTAGGGTGTGTCTCTGGGGAAGCTGAGCTCCAGGACACATTGGTGGGGTCTTCAATCCAGGGAAGCCTGGCCAGCATCCTGGTGGCAAGAGCTGATCTTTTGGCAGTAGCACTACTACTCTTGGGCTCTCTGTCTGTACTCGCTTTCCCTTTATTTATTTTTTTAAATTTTTAAAAAATATTTATCTATTTATTTTCCCTTTTGTTGCCCTTGTTGTTTAACATTGTTATAGTTATTATTGTTGTTGTTATTGATGTCTTCATTGTTGGGTATGACAGAGAGAAATGGAGAGAGGAGGGGAAGACAGAGAGGGGGAGAGAAAGACAGACACCTGCAAACCTGCTTTACCGCTTGTGAAGTGACTCCCCTGCAGGTGGGGAGCCTGGGGCTCGAACTGGGATCCTTAACACTGGTCCTTGAGCTTTGTGCCACGTGTGCTTAACCTGCTGTACCACCGCCCGACTCCCTCCCCATATTTTTAAAACTCTCACTTAAACATTATCTGACAATGTTTAAAACCTAAACATGTTAAGTCCAGCCTGCTTTCTTTCTTAGTAGTAGCTTCTTTCTCTCTGCTTGCAAGATGTTTTGTTGTAATTAACAACTAGTCATCTGGAGCTGTCCCATATGGTGGCTACTTGTTGACTATTGAGCACTGGAAATGGAATTTGCATTTGCATACATATTACTGACTTTGAAAACAGATTTGAGCACAGATGTGTTGTGCTTGTGATAAGGCACCCCAGAACTTGAAATCTTAATTAAAAGATACAATAGTAAAATATCTTATTATATATATTTTATATTGGTTGTATGTTAGAATAAGATTTTGGATTTGTTGAATTACATAAGATATATTACTAAAGTTGGTTTCACTTTGCTACTAGAGAATTGGAAATTATGTATGTATTCATGTTTTATTTTATTTTATTCCTTTTGGGTAGCATAGATTCAGAACAGAGATTCAAACTGTGTTGTCCCTGGGTTCATAAAATTAAGAAAATGAACAGTTTGACAGGATCCATGTTAGGAAGCTCACACCCCATTCAGGGGGAAGATGTTTTTCCGATTGTTGTCATGCACGAAGAACCAGTATTGTCTGAAGTTCTAGATTCCTTAGCAGAAGCTCAAGACCTGCCTGGCCTGGATATAATATAAAAGAAAATGGTGGTGAGAGGAGAACCATGCTGGGATGGGAGGGAAGGTTTTGCTTTCTCCTTTTTAAATGGGTTGGATCTGAACAGGTTGGTGAGTAAGAGCCTGTGGAGAGGGGAGGGGTTGACTTTAAAAGGAAATAATTGATGGGATGAATCCTCTTAGGGCTTACTTAAGAGTGAGTTCCGGAGACTAGAGTGGTAGTTTTAGCCTTAATAGAGTCCTTCTTCCATTGTGAATGTTAAAAGTTAGTGTTGGTGTGGATGTAAAGTGGGAAGTTTGGTTGCAGCAGTCTGACTGAGTTCCTACCTCAGGGTTCTTCCATATTTTGCCTGGGAAAAGTTTCAGATTCAGGGGGATGTTATAAAGCAAGAATACTGCCCTCAGCAAAGAGGTGAATAAAAGTCCTTTGTATTAAAGAAATAAGCTTTTCTGCTTTAGAAGTGACACCTGGGATGTAGCAAACTGGTTCTGGGGAATAGAGATGTAAATGAAGGTGTGGCTGAGTTATGGAGACTGGGGAATGGAATACAGATAGCAATAGGGAGCCCTGGGAGCATATGTGAAGGGTAGACAAAGTTAAATGAACCATAAAGCCTGAGGTTGGCAGCAGAGGCAGAAGAACACAGGAAACTATTAGCCTCCGTGAGTCTGAAGTTGGGCAGTGACTTTGACCTTGGGAATGGGAAAATGGCTTTTTTTTTTTTTTAAATACCAGAGCACTGCTCAGCTCTGGCTTACGCTATAGGGGCTGAACCTGGGACTTCAGAGCCTCAGGCATGAGAATCTTTTATGCTGGTCCCTAAATGGCAAGATTTTTTAAAATAATTTTTTTATTGGGATTAATGGCTTACAGTCAATAAAATACATCAATGAAAATAAAATACAGTAGTTTGTAGATGTATAACATTTTTCAGTTTTCCACCTTATTGGATCCCCTCTAGGTCCTCTGACATTATGTTCCAGGACCTGAACCCTCCCCAGCCCACACCAGAGACCTTTACTTTGGTGGAGTACTCCAGCTCCAGTCCAAGCTCTGCTTTGTGTTTTCTTATTTTTCAATGGCAAGATTTTAAGACTAGAGATTTGGCTGAATCAGCGGGGGAAAAAAAGCAAAGTAGAAGGATTTAATAACACTCATTACTTATATTTTTTATTTTTCCCTGATTTCATTCAGAAAGGATTTTTAAAATTTTTAAAAATATTTATTAATTTTCACTTTTGTTGCCCTTATTGTTTTTCATTGTTATAGTTATTATTGTTGTTGTTATTGATGTCGTTAGATAGGGCAGAGAGAAATGGAGAGAGGCGGGGAAAACAGAGAGGGGGAGAGAAAGATAGACACCTGCAGAGCTGCTTCACCCCTTGTGCCTGGGAAGTGACTCCCTTGCAGGTGGGGAGCCTGGGGCTGGAACTGGGATTCTTGGGATTTGCGCCACGTGCACTTAACCCATTGCGCTACTGCCTGATTCCCTCAGAAAGTTTTTTTTTATTGATAAGTTATTTTCTTGGGTGGAAGAGTGAGGGAGAGTTGTCTTTCAGATTTGTATTTATGCAAAATGATTGATGGTGTTCAATTCCCAAAAGTCAAATTGTCGCCTATTTGCTATAATTACTCATATCCTTTACCTGACGCATGTAATATGAAGATATTGCAACGGGGGGTCTTTCTGTTTTGAGGATGGTTCTTTTTGGTGTGCTGACGTTTTTCAGTTTTATGCAGTCCCATAGGTTTATTTTATTCTTTTACTTTTCATTGATGATGAGAATGATGATGATGATGATGATGATGATGATGATGATGACGACGACCAGAGCTTAGCTCTGGTTTATGGTAGTGCTAGGGGATTCAACCTGTGACTTTGGAGCTTTAAGCATAAGAGTCTTTTTGCATAACCATTATGCTATCTCCCTGCCCTGTTTTTGTTTTTGTTTTCCTTGCTGTTGGACTTGAGTCTTTAAGCATAGATAGTGAATGCTATACCACAAAGCCTAGATTATGACATGTTCTGCCTTTGTTTTCTTCTATGTATATGATAGTTTCTGGTCTAATGTCATATCTTTGATCCACTTGCAGTTGGCTTTTGTGCATGGTGAGATGTAGTGGTTCAGTTTCACTCATTTGCATGCTTACCCCAAATTTCCCAGCACCATTTGTTGAAGAGACTCCCCTATCTTCATTTAATGGTTTGGACTCCCTTGTCAAAAAGTAGTTGCATGTATAGGGACTAGTTTCTGGGCTTTCTGTCTACTTTTTATTCCAGTACCTGGCAGTTTTTATTACAGTAATCCTTCAGTGTAATTTGAGGTCAGGAAGTATGATGCCTTTAGTATTATCCATGTTTCTTTAGCTTGCTTTGGTGACCCTAAGTATTTCCTGGTTCCACATAAGGTGTGGTTTTTGTTCTTTTCCTTTAAAGAAATTTAATGGCACTTTGATGGGAATGAGATTAAACATGTAGGTGACTCTGGAGAGGGTAGCCATTTTGTTAATGTCAATTATTATTATTTTTCTTTTTTTTAAATTAATTTATTTATAAAATGGAAACACTGACAAGACCATAGGATAAGAAGGGTACAATTTCCACCACCAGAGCTCTGTATCCCATTCCCTCCCCTGATAGCTTTCCTATTCTTTAACCCTCTGGGAGTATGGACCCCAGGTCATTATGGGGTGCATAAAATGGAAGGTCTGTCTTCTTTAATTGGCTCCCCATTGAACATGGGCATTGACAGGTCGATTCATACTCCCAGCCTGCCTCTCTCTCTCCATAGTGGGGCAGGGCTCTGATCAGGGAAGCAGAGTTCCAGGACATATTGGTGGGGTCATCTGTCCAGGGAAGTCTGGTTGCCATCATGGTAGCATCTGGAACCTGGTGGCTGAAAAAGAGTTAACATATAAATCCATACAAATTGTTGATTAATCATGAACCTAAAGGCTAGAATATTGTAGATGAAGACTTGGGGTCTCCGTTTTGGAAAGACCTAGTAGGTCTATTTTAGGTATATTCCAAAGGGGTCATGACTTTATTAGTTAATGTCAATTATTCTAATCTTACATGCTAATGCATCTTACCAGTGAACTGAGCTATCTCTGGATCCAGTAAATAACTTTGTATAAAAGAATATTCAGCATTCTCATACTTTATTTTGAATAGTATTTTCATCACATTAAATTAGAAATCTGAATGCTTTCCAAAATATCTTTTGAGATAGAAATAGATTTTGGAGAGAAGTTTTAGGTTACCAAAGAACTGTCTCCGAAACCTGTCTACCTTAGAGGTCAGAACACCCTGAGTCAGCAGGACCTGCTGTCTCTTTGTGCTGGGTAGATATGGAATGATCTTATCACTTATCCATTCTTTTCTTTCTTTTGACCTTTTCTTTTCTTTTCTTTTCTTTTCTTTTCTTTTCTTTTCTTTCCTTTTCTTTTCTTTTCTTTTCTTTTCTTTTCTACTCCAGGGTTCTCACTGGGGCTCGGACAGTGCCTGCACCAGGAATCCACTGCTCCCAGAGGCTATTTTTCCCTCTTTGTTGCCCTTGTATTTATTATCGTTATTGTTGTTGCTGTCATTGTTGGATAGGACAGTGAGAAATGGAGAGAGGAGGGGAAGACAGAGAAGGGGAGAGAAAGATAGACACCTGCAGACCTGCTTCACCGCCTGTGAAGCGAGGCCCCCCCCCCCCCCAATAGGTGGGGAGCTGGGGGCTCGAACCGGGATCCCTGAGCCAGTCCTTGCACTTCATGCCATGTGCCTTAATTCACTGCTATTGCCCGACCCCCTCCTTGACTTTTTTAAAAAATCTTAATTTATTTAATTTAATAGCACAGAGGGAAATAGAGAGAGGAAAGGGATATAGAGAGGAGGAGAGAAAGAGACACCTGAAGCACTGTTTGACTATTCATGAAACTTCCCCCTGTGAGTAGGGTCTGGAGGGATTGAACCTGAACTAGTTTTATAAATTATTTCAAGTATTTGTACCAGGTCTAAAGGACATCTTCAAATTCCAGGTTTACTCCCCTCCATTTCCTGGTGTTTGCAAGACCTTGAGGGCTTTTAAACAAGTTGACTTTTTACTCCTTTCCTCTGCCCCTATGGCTTACACTTCCACCCTTCCACGGATTGCAGGGACTCTAAAATTGTTAATCATTACTCCCCCTTTCTTTGTGTGCTGTTAGGGTCTAAATGAGAAATTCCAGCAGAATTCTGGGCTCAGAACTTGTAGCGTGAGTTAATCAGAATTAACTGGGTTGGCGTCAATAAACTCTGTTTTCAAGATATGCAAGGTGGCTTTTGTTCACTGACTTCCCATTTATAAACCCAGTTCCATGCTTATGATATTGTGTAAACTCAACCTGGGTGCACCACCACCCAACCTGTCCCTTCCCTTGACTTTTCAAAGGAAGCTGGAGACAAGGGGAAGGAGGGGCAGCTATGTCTGTGATCTCACCTGGTTCTCTCTAGCCTTATATACACAACAGTTCAACTCAAGGATTTCAGCTACAGAACTACTGACTTAACCATTTTACTGTCTCACCTCAGTCTCTCACAGCCCCCCTTTGGGCCCTATGGCAGTATTCACTTACTGTAAAGCCTGTCAGATGTCTTTGTGGCTTTCTAGCCTATTCTGTGGGAATCAGCTGAGTGAGACTGAGAGGGACAGAGGCAGGGGAGGGAGATTAAATTTTGCAGTTTCTCAGACCATAGGCACTCTGTCTTTTTTTAAAAGGAGGCAAAGCTTTGTAAAGTGTCCCAATATCTATTCCTAGCTACCTGACATTTTCACTTTCTCTAACTTCAACCTTATTCCTCTTGGGTGTTTGCCTGAATACAAGGAAGAACTATTTAGGACTTGCCGTCAGAGAAAGATCTTTGTGTGTCTTGGGTGATCAACCATAATTAGTTTAATGCTGTTATAGGACCATGCAGGTGGTTTAATAGTTAGACCTTGGGTCTTCATTTTCTGTACTTCTGCTGCCTCTCTCAGTGAAATCTACTTCTGTTTTATTTGTTGGAAAATAAAAAAAGGAAATCTAGGTCTTCAAAAAATAATAATAAAACCGTCAGCTTTTATAACATCATATGCTAAAGTTTAAACAATTGGTTCTTATTGTGTTTGCAACATTTGGTTTTTGCCTTGACATATACCCCACATACACACATGCACAGAGGTACACATGTGGGTCTTCATCAGGCCTGAATTATACACCTACCTGCAATGCATGCATTACATTTGTACTGGAGTCAAACATACCAGAACTCCAATTTTCTTCTGCTTCTAAATTTAATCAATTTCAATAACAAGATAATCTTTATAAATGTTTAATCTTGTCAGAGTAGGTACACAATAGCCAGGCCAAAGGGAAAAATAAATGGAAATATCACAGATTTACTACAGTGTAACATCTACAATGGAAATGGGTAATCACATTTTGAATTTAAACAAGGAATGCTTTTAAATTATTTCAGTTGAACAATTAATCTGTAACTATACATTTATTTACTCTCTGTAGCAGAGAGGTCATTGAATTATTCTCCACTCTTTCAAATATAGATGTCACAAAAATTAATAACAAGAATGCTAATGGTGTTATTATTCCTAAGTCTCAGCTGACCTTACACTCACAAACCCTACAGATTAAAAAATGGGGAGATATTTTAATGAACTTCTTTACTGATATAATTAATGTTTTAATTAGAGAAGGTATTAATATTTTAGGGTCATATACATGTATTCTCATAATTATAAGATTTATTTATTTTTGTGCTTTCCAGGACTTCACCAGTGCAGCCCAGCCTTTTTCAGATAGAAATAGACAAAAACCAAAACAAAAGAAAACAAACAAACAAACAAAACAGGAGAGAGGGAACAGTACTATAGCATCAACATTTCTCTAAGTGCGGGTTGGGGGCCTGGCTCCTCTCTGGGTATTGTACATGGCAAAACAGGTGTTCTCTTGGATATGCTATCTTTCTAGTCTAGGAAGCTCATTTAAAAAAAGGACAATAATTGAGTAAAAATCAATTTGGGAAAGAAAAACTCATTTGTTGGATATTTACAAAATATTCTATTTTCTGTTTTACTGTCATACTTGCTAATATCTATATATATAGCAAAGCAATAGTAATTAAAAAATACTGTGGCACACACATGAAACACACACCTAGATAAATAGAATAGAAAGAGAGCCCAGAAATAAGCCTTCACTATATGACCAGCTAATTAACAAGACACCAAGAATATATAGCAGGGAAAGAACTGTCTTTTCAATTCTTCTTCTTCTAGCGTTTGCCCTTCTTCCGTAGCCAATCAACAGCGTCAGGTTGAAAGCTGTCAGGAGCTGCTTGTTGCTGGCTTTGAAAGTGACTGGGATCCATGTGGATTCAGTCGGCTAGGAAGGATCGTCAGTTTCCCCAATGAATGGGTACTCACGGGATGCACCACGAGAAGGTCGATCCAATGTAGTATTCAGAGAACTGCATAACCATGTACAAAACAAAAAAAACAAGCAAACAAACAAAAACAGAAACAAAAAATAGGAATAAGAAAGAAGAAAAGAAATTGCACCAGGGTCGGAGAGATAGTATAATGGTTATGTAAAAAAGCTTTCATCCTTGAGGCACCAAATATCCCAGGTTCAATTCTCAGCACCTCCATAAGCTATAGCTGAGCAGTGTGCCAACGTCCATGTTCAGCGGGGAAGCAATTACAGAAGCCAGACCTTCCACCTTCTGCATCCCCTAAGGACCCTGGGTCCATACTTCCAGAGGGATAAAGAATAGAAAAGCTACCAGGGGAGGGGATGGGATACGGAGTTCTGGTGTTGGGAATTGTGTGGAGTTGTACCCCTCTTATCCTATGGTTTTGTCAGTGTTTACTTTTTTTTTTTTTTTTTTAAAAAGATCTTATTTATTTATGCGAAAGGTAGGAGGAGAGAGAAAGAACCAGACATCACTCTGGCACATGTGCTGCCAGGGATCAAACTCAGGACCTCATGCTTGAGAGTCCAAAGCTTTACCACTGCACCACCTCCTCCTGGACTACTACTTTCTATAAATAAAAATTAAAAAAAAAAAGAGCAAGAACCTGGGAGCTTTTAGGTCCTGATGCATGACCTAGGGTGAGAGTGAGAGTGTTTTGCAGAAAACTGAGGAATTTCACACAAGTATCAAAAACTGTATTTACTGTAATTCATCAATTCCCTCAATACTAAAAGGGGAATAAAAAAGGGAAAGAGAGAGAGAGAGTGGGGGAGTCTGGACCACAGTTTTATACAATATACAAAAATTCATTCAAAATCAGCTAACAGTTGAATAAATAACTTGAAAATATTAAGACTTCTAAAAAAAAAAGTAGGTGGGGGGAGGGCAGGCAGTGGCACACCTCCTTAAGCACACACATTGCAGGAGAAGTTCTGTAGTCTACCCACTGGCTACCTTCCCAACCACAGAGAACTCTTTACAGTAAAAAGTCTTAAATTTCACATATCCAACTGTGTTTCTGAAGAAAGTGTTTAGTGAGATGCTTGAAATTGCCGGGCCTAGAGCAATTTATCAAATCAGATAAAAATAATGAAGTCAGTATAAGAAAATTGAATGTAGGGGCTGGGCAGTAGTACAAGGACTCAGGTTAGAGTCCCTGTAGGAGGAACACTTGATGAGTGGTGAAGCAGGTATGCAGGTGTCTTATCTTTCTCTTCCTTTCTTTATGTCTTCACCCCTCTCAATTTCTCTCTGTCCTATGCAATTAAAAAGTGAAAAAGATTAATTAACTACTGATTTATTGTTGTTAAAATTTTCAGAGGCTCTGGCCGGGCTTGCTTCACGGCGGGTAACAGAGACGCGGAGACAACGGCTGGGCAGGGCAGCTGTATTTCTTTATTCAGGAACAACGATTCACAAACTAAGACAAACTAATCACCAAACAGAACTCTGCTGTCTCTTTGCGGCGGCGCAAGCACTCTCTCTTACTCTGGAACTCAGGAACCCTCTCCCTTACTCTCGAACTCAGAAACTCTCGCACTCTCGAACTCCGGAACTCAGGAACTCTGTCACTGGGGAACTCAGGAACTCTCACTCCGGAACCCTCTCCCAGGGTCCCTTGGGGCGGGGCCAAGCAGGCCCGCGAAATTAACAGGACTCATCCAATTCTCTTGGAGGGGGAGGGCTAGAACAAGCCAATGTAAAGCATACGACAATTTATATGTCTACATTTTGCTAGGAGTGTACATAAACACCATTCCCACCACCAAAGGACTGTGACCCATCCCTCCCGCCCACTCCCACCCCCCACTGGCCCAGGAAGCTGCATGTCTACCCCTCACCACTGGGTTTTTACTTTGGTGCCCTACTTACAATTTGATCAGGTCCTGCTTTTAGTTTCCCTTTCAGATCTTCTTAGTCAGCTTCTGTTGATAAGTGGGATCATCCCATACTCATCTTTATCTTTCTGACTTAGTTCACTTAACATAATTCCTTCTAGCTCTGTCCAAGATGGGTCAGAGAAGGTGGGTTCATTGTTTTTGATAGCTGCATAGTATTTCATTGTGTATATATACCACAGCTTTCTCAGCCACTCATCTGTTGTTGGGCACCTGGGTTGCTTCCAGGTTTTAGCTATTATGAATTGTGCTGCTATGAACATAGGAGTAAATCAGTAGTTAATTAATATGAGAGGGGGAAAGTCGATTGTATGTCTCAAAGTTTCTCAAAAGACAAACTGAATCTTTTTAATATATAGGCTATGTATTTGATATGCGGACTCTCTCAAAAGCCTAGACCAAGTAGATTAGAAGCATCCAATAGCACAGCTATATACAAGATACTGGATACTGTACAGCAAACCATAACAAAGGGACTTTTCAAAGTTAACCCAATTAACAAATAATGTGATGATAACATTAACTATCGATTGTCTTTTTGAACCCTAAGACAGCAGGAACCTTACATCTCCACTATAGAGTCCCTACTTCCCCCAGTCCTGGAACCCTTGGATAGGGCCCACTTTCCCGTATGCATCTCCCAATCCAAACCAAATAATATTGCATCCGCTGATCACAACCTAACCAACGCAACGATTGCCACCTCAACATGCTTCACCTTAGACTGTATCCAGAGACTTCACGTGTGGAATGACAACCCTTCAGCTTCATTACTCAGGTGAGACCTTTCCTTTTATAGTACACTCTAATTTCATCTCAGGTAGTTCACTATCTAACAAAATCCCATAACCTAGATATACACCAGTTTCTGTGAGAGAGAGCTTATGTGCACACGTATCCATAAACTACTGCAAAATATATACCTGAAAGCAGAAGTATACTAGAGTTCGCAGTGAGTACCTCCCTAACACTTCCTCTCCACTATTCCAAGCTTGGGATCCATGATTGCTCAACAAATTGTTGGCTTCATATGTTAACTCTCTTTTCAATCACCAGGTTCCAGATGCCACCAGGATGCTGACCAGGCTTCCCTGGATTGAAGACCCCACCAATGTGTCCTGGAGCTCAGCTTCCCCAGAGGCACACCTTACTAGGGAAAGAGAGAGGCAGACTGGGAGTATGGACTGACCAGTCAACGCCCATGTTCAGCTGGGAAGCAATTACAGAAGTCAGACCTTCTACCTTCTGCAAACCTCGACGACCCTGGGTCCATGCTCCCAGAGGGCTAGAGAATGGGAAAGCTATCATGGGAGGGGGTGGGTTATGGGGATTGGGTGGTGGGAATTGTGTGGAGTTGTACCCCTCCTACCTTATGTTTTTGTTCATTAATCCTTTCTTAATTAAAAATTAAAAAAAAAAGAATCTAAAGAAAAAAAAGTGAAAAAGAAAATTGGATATAGACTTATTTACAATAATATGTTTTTGTTTGGGTGGCTCAAACATGTGCAACGTCACTGCTCCTGGGCTGAATTTTTCCCCCCTCATCCTTTTTACTTAAAATAGAGACAGAGAGAAAGGGAGAGACACCACAGCACATTTTATTTATATAGGCTGCAAGAGCTTCCTAATAACTTTATACCTGCCCAATTGTACTCCTCCTGGCAGACTCCCTTTTCTTTTTCTTCTCTTTCCAGATAGAAAGTGAGAGGGAGAGAGACAGAGGAGGGATACCACATTACGGCTCCACTGCTTGTGAAGCTTTTTCTTTTTGTGGTCTCCCATGCGGTGGCTATGGGATCGAACCCTGTCCTGAACTAAGGTCCTTGCATGTAGTCAAGTATGTGCTCTATTGGCTTAGCAATAGCACACCCACTGGGGATTTATTGTCCATGGCTAAATTGAACTAGGCAGTCCCTTACATATAGCTGTTTTCTAGTGATTTGATCCTTGCTCTTGCTATTTTGAAAACTATTATTTTTATCCCTCTGGGAGCATTGGATGCAGAAGGTGGAAGGTCTGGCTTCTGTAATTGCTTTTCTGCGAAAGCTCCAATAGAGGAGATAGGATGTGGAATGCTGGCAGTGGGAATTGTGTGGAATTGTACCCCTCTTATCCTACAGTCTTATTGATCATTTTTAAATCAATAAAAAAGCCTGTTATTTTTATACAACTATAAGTTGCTTTTGAGTGACATATATATTTTTTAATTTGTTTCATGGCTTGTAAAACAATATAAAGTAAATTCTAAGTGAAAAAAATCCATGATTTCATCACTTTAATATAGCAGTCACACCTGATCCTTATTCTTTCTAAGCAAGCAGCTACCTGGTGATTCTTTCCTCAGTTTTTATTTTTAAGGCATCTTGAGCTCATGGTTGGTCCTTTTATCTTATTTTTATCTCTATGTGGAATTTCCTTTTACTTCCTAAAATGAGTGCTTAAGAATAATGATGCAGTTGGGATCTTTAAAAGGTATATACAGAGCAGCTAGAAGGGGTCTCAGTGGTAGAGTGCTGCACCTACATGGGTGTATTTTCTCTTTAATTCCTGGTGCCTCAGCATATGTGAAAATAATTCTCTATTTTTTCCTCCCTCCATCTTGTTAGTAATTAAATTTTATTTATTTATTTTACTAAATTGAAATTTGTTTACAACATTGTAAGAATTTGTGAGCAAAGTTTTATACCTATGTGGTGTGTCTGTGTATATGTCTAATTGCAACCACCACCAAAGCTGCAGTGCCATCGTACCAAATGGAACACTGCACCAATCCCTCTGGCATTTTGTTTTATATATAAAGAGTTTTACAGACTGTCTACCTAGGTTCTATGCTGCACATAGAACCTCACATAGGGGCATCTGTTTCCCTTAACTATTTCACATCTGAAATGAACTAAATACTCTCGGTCTTTCCCTTTAAAAATTCTTTTATTGTTATTTATTTATTGCATAGAAACAGCCATAAATCAAGAGGGAAGGGCAGTGTGCCATGTGTGCTTAACCCGCTGCGCTGCCACCCGACTCCTGTTAAATTCCTTAAAGTGCTCTCTAAGCTTTAGGAAGAAATGATTCGATGCCATGGAGAGAGTGGCAACAATTTGGAGAGTTGCTGTGAAGCTGGTCCAAGGAAGTTGTTGGTGGGGTTGTATCCGGGCTTCAAATAACAGTTATTAGATGTGAAAAAAAGCACAGAAGTAAGTACCAGAGGAATTGAGCATTAGGTGGCACCAGAGGGTAGTGAAGTTAAATGGAGATAAAAGTCATTTACTATAGACTTAATATTTAGACAGAATTTTAAAATTTATGTATTATTTTATTAATGTATTGGATAGAAACAGCCAGACAGTTGAGCGGGGAGGGAGTGGTAGAGAGGGAGAGAGACAGAAAGATAACTGCAACACTGCTTCACCACGCACAAAGCTTTTCCCATGCAGGTGGGTATTGGAAGCTTGAACCCAGGTCCTTGTGCATTGTAACATGTTTGCTTAACCAGGTGCACCACCACCTGGCCCTAAACTAAAAATTTAAATAGTCAAATGTTAATAGAGGTAGAATTTTCATTTTTATTTATTTTATTATTTTATTAATTTTTTATAGGACAGAGAGAAATTGAGAGAGGAGGGGAAGACAGCGAGGAGAAGAGAAAGATAGACACCTGCAGACCTGCTTCACCGCTTGTGAACATTTTTATTTTTGTTTATTCATTTATTTATTACCTATAGAATCACATTGTGGCCTGGAGACATAAGTGCTGCAAAAAAAATTAAGAGTAAATATGCCTACCGCTTACTATTATGCCTACTATTCATGTTACTGTTTGCAAAGATCAGGAATGATCTTTAGATGTCAGGTGTAAGCATTAAGTATTTCTGCACTATGTATCAGGGCGTAAGTTTTTGTGGTTGTTATTGTTGCTTGCTTTTTTGATAGCTGAGAGCTAGAGCATGCATAATTTCACCATTTCTGGGCACCTTTTCATTCAGATAGGAGAGAGAGAAAGAGAGGAAGAGAGAGAGATGAGAGCATCCCTCAGTTCTGCTATGTGTAGTGCTTAGAACCTGGGGCCTCAGGATCATGATTCCTGTGTTTTGCCTCTGTGCTGTCTCTTCAGTCATATTTTGACTGAAAGAATCGGAGTGAACTTTTAGTAATTCATTGTTAAAACCAAAATTCCGGTGTAAACATATATATATATATATATATATATATATATATATATATATATATATATGTATGTATATGAACCCTTTACCATTCTACTACTTTTAACAGGGAAAATTGGTATTGGCTCAAAGAGCAAGTAACTGCTTTTATTTAGAATAATAACCTTTTTGGTAGTTATGTTGTAATGTAAAATCCTTTCAAAATGTTTGGGTATGCATTTCAATTTATTATTTTTTTTGCCACCAGGATTACTCTTGGGTCTTTGTGTCTGCATATCTCTGCTTCTGATGACTTTGTTTTCTTTAGCCTTTTTTATAGAGGGGGAGAGACAGAGAGAGAAGGAGAAAGAGCATGGGAAGGAGAAACAGTGCAGCTCTTCCTACCACTCATGAAGAGACCTTCCTGCAGATGATCCTACGCAGTGGCCAGCTTCTTACACATGGTAATTTATTTGGTCTGTATGGGGAGACATCACCTGACTCCCTTGATGCACATTTTAAAAATAAATTTTTAAAAATATATTTATTTCCCTTTTGTTGCCCTTATTGTTTAACATTGTTATGGTAATTGAAGTCTTTGTTGGATAGGACAGAGAGAAATGGAGAGAGGAGGGGAAGACAGAGGGGGAGAGAAAGACAGACACCTGCAGACCTGCTTCACCACTTATGAAGCCACTCCCCTGCAGGTGGGGAGCCTGGGCTGGAACCTGGATCCTTATGCGGGTCCTTGTGCTATGTGTCACATACGCTTAACCCACTGTGCTACCGCCCGACTCCCAAAAATACATTTTTTTTTCCAGAACAGTTTTAAACTTACAGAAAAATCTTTAAAAGTAGTACAAAGAATTTGTATCTACTTAGCACCCAACTTGCCTAGAGTTTTGATATTTCACATAGTTATGGTACATTTTTGTGCAGCTAATGAACTGAAAAGTAGGTACATTATCACTCAAAGTCCATACTTTATTCCAGTCTGCTTAGTTTTTACCTAATGTCATTTTTCTATTTCACCATGCTGCCTATGACACCAAATTTTACTTCATTATGCAGACTTAAGCTCCTATGATAGTTTTTCAGTCTTTTCTTTTTGATGACCATGATAGATTTGCGTAGTCCTAATAAAAGATTTTGTGGAAATTTTTCAAATGGAAATTGTCTTATCCTCCCCTCCCCTCCCCTCCCCTTCCCCTCCCCTCCCCTCCCCTCCCCTCTTCTCTCCTCTCCTCTCTTCTCTTTTTTATTTTTTATGTTTTCTCATTAGTAGCCCAGAGTTAGAGGTTTTGGAGAGAAAGAATGCTATGATAAAATGCCATTTTATCGGGGCCAGGTGGTGGCACACAGGGTTAATTTAAATGCACAGGGCTGAAGCACAAGGACCCTTAAGGATCAGGGTTTCAGCACCAGGAAGCTCCCCACCTGCTGGGCTGGTGGTGGGGGGTCGATTCAGAAACAGTGAAGCAGGTCTCCAGGTGTCTATCAGCAGGTCTCCAGGTGTCTATCAGCAGGACTGCAGGTGTCTATCTTTCTCTCCCCCTCTCTATCTTCCCCATCTCTCTCAATTTCTCTCTGTCCTATCCAACAACAATAACAAGGAAAACAAAATGAAAAAAAATGGCCTCTAGGAGCAGTGGATTCATAATGCAGGCAACAAGCCCCATCCATAACCCTGAAGGCAAAAAGAAAGAAAAAGAAAAAAAAAAGCCATTTTATCACCTTATCAAAGATACCTAACATCAGTATGACTTCTGTTAGTATTAACTTAGATCATTTGACTGAGGTAGTTGAATAGTTTTCTCTTCTGTAACTTTATACTTAAGAAGTGAAAAGCTGTATTTTATTTTGAGGTTGGAGAATTTACATAAATCACTTAAATTCTGCAAGGAGATTGTTCTCCACCATGAAGTATTTGTTCAGTCATATATATTAGGGTGGTCTCATATATGTTTACTTCCTACTTTGTGTTAAAACCTAATGATAATTTGTTTACTTTTTTCTCACAATGTCCCAGTTTTGGTAATTGGGCGCTTTTCCAGTTGATACTTGTGTCTTTTTGACACCTTTTCATTATCATGTGTGTATTTTCTTGACCATTTTATTATTCTCTTACTATAAAATACCCCTTAGACTCATCTTGTATGTCCTAGAAATAGCTGTTTCCCCCAAACACTCCTAGTTCTCTTTATTGAAGAATGCTATTAGAAACCATAGTTTGGGCGTTATATATACCTATTGTTGGTGGGGAATATTTATTTTAGTGACATAGAACAACATTTGTTATAATCTGAAATTAGAAAAAAGGGCACAAATTGGATAAACAATAAGAATTGTGTGTGCATAGACTGTACATACAAGCTTTTAATAGAATAATGCAGCAACTAATGCTAAAATGTCAACAGTTTATTCATTAAAGGATTGTAAGACTTAAAAAAAAAACACCTCTCCCCTTAAGTGCTAGATCATGAGTCATATACTTTGCAGTTGGGGAAAGTAGTAGTAAGTGCTTTTTGTAAAGAAAAATTAATTTAAAACAGTAAAATAAGACAGTTATTGTTAGTACTACCTATTTCCTTAGGCTATGTTTTTAGGAATTATTAAGCTCCTCTGTCTTACAGCATCTCATCTTGTAAAGCAGGAGTTGAGCCAGAAATTGTTATGGACATCTGTTTTGAGGAGAATTTGAGGACAGTTAAAAAAAATGATGGAAATTTCCCATAATGTTGAGAAATGTACTGTTATTGGGATGCTGCAAAAACATTTTTAAAGTTAAGCTTTATTAAGTTTCTTAAGCTCTATAGTTTCTGCCTACTATCTACTTACCACCTATATAATATTTGCCATTTATCTAATAATAGAATTTTCTAAGTTGACTTTGAATATAAAAAATAGTTAAATTTTTCAGTGGAAGATGTCTGATATAAAGTCAATATCCATAGATTATCTGAAAAGTCTTGCATAGTTTTGGACCCCATTTTACCATTTCATATGACTTTTCTTGTTTTCTCTAAGTGAGTTAATGGGTTCTTGCTTTAGTGTTTTTCTTGTTTTCTATTATATTGCTCCTTGTATTAGGAACATCTAAGTAAAGTTTTCTTATTTGCCAGCTGATCCTCTGGAAGTTATTTTCTGTCTTTTTGACATGGGTAGTTCTCCAGTTATAGTTCTCTCCTTTAATTACCTTTCCTGTATTGCACTGAGTTGGAATGTTGTAAGGAATGTTAATGAGATTATTGGATTATTCTCCCCTCTCACTACTTTTTTTCCAAGAGGGTGTGGATCTAAACTGACTGTTATATTCTCAGCGTGTCAGATAGTGTCTGGTTTCTAACAGACACTATCTGACATGAATCAGCTGAAATGAATTAATACTGAAATGAATTAACAAATAATAAAAATGCTCCCCAAGGCTTAGACAATACAAATTAGTGAATTCCAGACATTCCCTGTGGGTATATTTTCTCTCCTGAATATGTTTCTTTTCCTGTCCATTATTTAAACAATAATGAGGGGTAGGAAATAAAAACTAGAGATTTCATATGCCTCTGGGTGATTTTGATCTTGTTTCTTCCTTAATTAATGTCATTTCAATTGTTTCCAAAATCAGTGGCCTTTCACAGAAAGTACCTGTAATGTGCCAAAACTTAAGCACATTATAATAAATGAAGAACTGTTAAATTAGGATAAGGTAGATTATACTTCTATAATATGCATGTCAGACTGAAGATCACACGGTGAATAGTAAAATAAAGGTGAAAATGATTGGTTTTTAAAAAAGTCAAAAAATTCAAAGTATCACTTCATTACTATCAGTAGATAGTGCATAGGTTTCTCTTCTTTGTGCTCTTTTCATCGTATTTCTGAAGGAAGGCACAAACCATTGAAAATTTGATTTAGAGGTAACCACTTTAATATGGTGAACTGACTTCACAGACTATGGAAATGCTGAGAAGTCAAAGGAGCAGAAGCAGCAGCTCTGGTGGGTTTGCCAAGAGAAGGTAGTTACCATATCCGTTACATTACGGACAAAGATTACCAAAGCCCTGACAGAGAGGGAGAGGAGGAGCGGGAGAGGGAGAAGTGGGAAGGGGAGGAGGAGGAGCAGTGGGTAGGGGAGGGGGAGGAGAAGTGGGAAGGGGAGGGGGAGGAGAAGTGGGAAGGGGAGGGGGAGGAGAAGTGGGAAGGGGAGGGTATATACACCAACTCCCGTCAGAACCTGCACCAGAGGTATAGAGGTGGGTGGAGAAATACGCAGTTTTTCCCTTCCAGTTTTCTCCCCTATAGATTTCTAACAGCCAACAGGAATCTGAGGTGACTTAAGGGGCGGGTAAGAAATGATTTTGCTGGCAAACAGACCCTGGACCAGCACAAATACTATGCCATGTCTTACTGTTCAGTGGTGTGGATTGCGTTTTTACTTTCTCCTAGAATTACTTAAGGATATTTTACCAACACCTGCCAGAAAAGAAATCCTCATTTATTTTTGTTTGTCTCTTAGTTTTATTTTTGATGACCTCAGGGCTTCACTGCTTGGGGCCAACTATTTCAGATAAATAGAGAAGAGAGGCAGGGGGAAGACAGAGAAAGACACCACAGCTTTGAACAGCAGCTTCCTCAGCTTTCCAAGCTGGGTCACCACATGCCTGAAAAAGGAAGTGCATCATTATCTAGGTGAGCTAAACTGCAGACCCTCCTTTTTTTTTAAAAAAAAAAATTTATTTCTTTATTTATTCTCTTTTGTTGCCCCCCTTTTTTTTATTGTCGTAGTTATTATTGATGTTATCGTTGTTGGATAGGACAGAGAGAAATGGAGAGAGGAGGGGAAGACAGAGGCAGGGAGAGAAAGACAGACACCTGCAGACCTGCTTCACCGCCTGTGAATGGACCGCCCCCTGCAGGTGGGGAGCCAGGGCTCGAACCGGGATCCTTATGCTGGTCCTTGCACTTTGCGCCACCTGCGCTTAACCCGCTGCGCTACGGCCCAACTCCCCCACCTTTTTTTTTTTTTAATTCCTTTCTTTCTTTATTCTTCTCCCCCCTCCCCAAACACCTCTCCTTTAACAAATAAAACTAAAGAGGAAAGAAAGAAAAAAGACTCAAACTTGTGTTGTGCATCTAAATGTTACATGGCAGAACTTGGTGTTGATTTTTACCCAGTTTTATGAAGTACAAGAGTTTTACCTTTTATTCAAAAGCATTCAGTGCTTTCAATTAGGCATCATTGGTACAGATGAACTGTTTTCCCTTGTGCTGGTTTGTGATTGAACTTCTGCCTGGCAAGGAGCTAATTGCTTGAGAAAGGCAGTGACTTACTGATTTCTCTGAAAGAATCTGAGGTCCATGCTAGAGGGATAAGCTGGAGAGTTTAATTTCTAGTTCTTTGACCCATTGTTTAAATATAAAGTTCAATCTTTGTTCTATGTACTTCTACTTAAAATAGGAAATATGAATCACAACCCTCTAATCTTTCCCGAGTCAAGGGATAACTATAATGGCCCATCTCAGTGTCCTTAGCACATCTTTTCCCATCCTTGTTCCAGATCTTGAACTTTGACATTATTCACTGGTTTGAAGATAGAACCATGCACGGAGGAGGAGGACCAGCCTGACACTGTAGCATCTTTCAGTTTATTCTTTTTCAGATCTGGAGTAGAAATTTCTTTATGTTGTTCTGCTTACTTTCTAGACCTAGTACAAGGTCAGGAAATAAAAGAATGAACGCTAAAGATACTCCCAGTACTCTGTGAGTCACCCACATTCTTTTCATTCTGTAGTAACCAAAGTAAATTATAATTTCTTAAAATGTGTCTGGCTGGTTCCATCATTTATTTATCTCTGTATCATTTATTGAAAACTATTTCTGTGCCAGGCACTGTGTTAGCCTCAGAGATACAATGATTAAGAAAATATGGTAGGAGTTGGGCAGTAGTGCAGCGGGTTAAGTGCGGGCAGCACAAAGCTCAAGGACCAGCATAAGGATCCTGGTTCAAGCCCCCGGATCCCCCCCTGCAAGGGAGTCACTTCACAGGTGGTGAAGCAGGTCTGCAGGTGTGTATCTTTCTCTCCCCCTCTCTGTCTTCCGCTCCTCTCTCCATTTCTCTCTGTCCTATCCAACAACGACGACATCAATAACAACAACAATAATAACTACAACAATAAAACAACAAGGGCAACAAAAGGAAATAAATAAATATTAACGAAAAATAAAATATGGTTAGTGTTCTTGAGGAGTTCATAGTGTAGAAAAAGACATTTGCTGACTTTTGGAAAGATGTTTATAGGTATGAGTTTCTAACTGATACACTGTTAGTTAACTCATCACCTTTGTCAATGTGGGGGAAGGACGGTGACTTTTAAGCTTTTATGACCACGTCTAGATTAAAATGTATTTTGTGGACCAGGGAGATAGCTTAGCTTTTTAGAACAACAACTTGCATGCTTGAGGCCCCAGAGGCCAGAGACTCAAACCTTGGTTCCACCTTCTTCAAGAGATGAGCAGTTTTTTGGTTCTCCTCTACTTTCTCCTCTTTCATAAATAAATAAATAAATAAATCCTAAAATATAAAAATATATTTTATGTAAGATTCTGTACTCTCATATATTTTAAATTTTTCATGATTTTAAAAAGAAGTTTACTGATATTTTCTATTCCAGTTTTTAAAAAGTACTGGTATACATGTGTCACTGGTTGTAATCCACTATTTTAAAAAGCTCATGCTCATATAATGAGGAGTTGTTATATAAATAATAATAATAATGATTCCAGAGGCTAGTTGACTTGGCTAAGTAACAAGTGGACTTGTCAGATCCCATATCGTGGAGTTCTCTCTCCTGCCTCAAAATTTCAAATGCACCAGCCATAAATAATTGACTTGACAATATGTAGCAGTTGTTTTTTAAAAAAATCATCTAGAACTCTGATTAGTATTTTTTGTTCTTGTGTTATTTTTCATTTTTGCATGTTGGTATAGTACCCATGTCTATATTGCACTACAACCCCAATCTAACTCAACATACTTACATGTAAAAGCACTATGTTAATTTCATTCCAGATTAAATACCAAAAGGCCATATTTATAGATTATCAGAAATACCTTATTGACAATCATACTTGTGGTTAAGATGTCTCTGTGGGTTGGAATTCTAACTCTACCACTTACTTGCTGTGTGATCTTATATAGGTTACTTAATGATTGTGTTCCTTCATTTTCTCACCTAGAGATGAATATATTTGTAAGGGTGATTTCAGAGGATTGCTGTAAGGATTAAATGCCTGTAGAACACTCAGGACAGTGTTTAGTTATGGTAAAACATCCACAAATATTTTCCACAAATAGTTGCCATTAACAATCTTACCATCATTTCTAGAGAAACATTATCAATGAAAAATTTAGGATTCTGAATTTTTGTTTTTAAAATTTCAACATGGGAGAAAAATATTTGAAGTTCTGTTGGTCTACTACGAATGAAATTCTTTAGTAGTTTGTGGTTTGGAAGGCTAAGCTTTAAAAATTTTTTTTTTTACATTTTTATTGAATAAATTTTTAGCAGTAGTAAGATTGTCTAACTTATATTTGAAGGTAGGACAGTCTTCCTGGTATAGTAAAAATATAATATGACAAGAGGAGTTTTGCAGCCCTGACTAAAGTATATTTAGTAACCATTGAAAGTATAAACTGAACAACAGATTGTTGTTACGGTATTGTACTAAGCCTTCAAAAGTAGCAAACTTAAAATTCCTACTATCCACCTGCCTCTCACTTCCCTACTAAAATATTTAATATACAGTGAAAGGAAATGAAATTTTTTCTTTTCAGAACCTTTAATAGTCTTATCTTTGTATGTTAGGATTATTTATTTATGTATTTATTTTGCCTCCAGGGTTGTTGCTGGGGCTCAGTGCCTGTACTATGAATCCACTGCTCCTGGAGGCTATTTTTTCCCTTTTTGTTCCCCTTGTTTTTTATTGTTGTTGTGGTTATTATTGTTATTGCTGTCATTGTGGTTGGATCGGACAGAGAGAAATCAAGAGAGGTGGGGAGCCAGAGTCTCGGACCCAAATCCTTAAGCTGGTCCTTGTGCTTCGCTCCATGTGCACTTAACCCGCTGCATTACTGTTCCACCCCGTTAGGATTTTTTATATTGATGTTTATTTATAACTTATTTATTATTTGTAGTTATTGTTTTCTTTTTTATTAGTGATTTAATAATGATTAACAAGATTGTAAGATAATAGAGATACAATTCCAAATCGTTTCTACCACCAGAGTTCTGTGTCCTATCCCCTCCATTTCTCCCTATTCCTTTTTTTAGTTTTATTTTAATTAATTTATTTTGGATAGAGACAGGGAGAAATTGAGAGAGGAGGGGGAGATAGAGAGGGAGACAAAGATGCACCTGCAGACCTGCTTCACAGCTTGTGAAGTGACCCCCCTCCACACACACACCTCACTGCGGGGGCTCGCACCCAGACCCTTGCGCACTTTAATATGTGCGCTTAATCAGGTGTGCCACTGCCCAGCCCTGATTCCCTATACTTTATCCCTCTTTGGGTGGGAGGTCAGTTACAATTTTCTTATGCGTATTTGTGTAACATGTAGTTATAAAAAGGATGTATGTCAATTTTGTCCATTCCTTTTTTTCTTTTATTGTTGCTGTTATTGATGTCGTCGTTGTTGGATAGGACAGAGAGAAATGGCGAGAGGAAAGGAAGACAGAGAGGGGAAGAGAAAGATAGACACCTGAAGACCAGCTTCACCACTTGTGAAGCAACTCCCTTGCAGGTGGGGAGCCGGGACTCGAACCGGGATCCTTGTGCTGGTCCTTGAGCTTAGCGCCACCTGTGCTTAACCTCCTGCGCTACCGCCCGACTCCATTTATTTTTATTTATTTATTTATTGTATAGGACAGGGAGAAATTGAGAGGGGAGAGGGAGTTAGACAGGGGGTGAGAAAGACAGACACCTGCAGACCTGCTACACTGCTTTTGAAGCTACCCCCTGCAGGTGGGGAACCCGGGCTGGAACTGTGATCTTTGTGTGGGTCTTTGCGCTTTGTACTATGTGTGCTTAATCAGGTATGCTACAGCACGGCCCCCTCCATTCCTTAGTAATCCTTTTTATTCATTTTTATTGGCAAATATTGTGGAAGGTTCACTTAAGGGGGCACTTACTGTAACATATGGTTAGCCTTCTATTAAATTTGGACTAGTATATGCCATATATTATCTCTTGTTCTTCTTTCAAATGGAGTTATTAAAATTGTGGAAGGTGCTCCCAGGCATTTATCTGAAGGATACAAAAATGCTATTTTAAAGGGATATGTACCCCTTTGTTCAAAGCAGTGTAATCTGCAATAGCCAAATTATGGAATCAGCCTAAATTCCCATTACAGGTAACTGGATAAAGAAGTTCTGGAAAATATACTCAATGAGATATTATGCTGCCATTAAAATGGAATTCAGGGAGATCTGGGATATGTATCAACAACTGCATTCCTAGCCTATAGGGAGTCTGCTTCAAGAGCAGTGAAGCAGGTCTGCAGTGTCTTATCTTTCTTTCATACTCTCTATCTCTCCATTCTCTCTTAGTTTCTCTCTGTCTTATCTAATATAAAATAGGAAAAAAGAAAAAATGGCCACTGAGAACCGTGGATTCGTAGTGCTGGCACCATGCTCCTGCAGTAACCCCGGTGGCAATTAAAAAAATTAAAAGATGATATAGTGGTAGAAGGAACTTCTCAAGTTATACCAAGCAAATGGTTATTCACTGGCAGTGTTTCTTTCTTTTATTTTTTTAATTTTTTTTTTATTTAAGAAAGGATTAATTAACAAAACCATAGGGTAGGAGGGGTACAACTCCACACAATTCCCACCACCCAATCTCCATATCCCACCCCCTCCCCTGATAGCTTTCCCATTCTCTATCCCTCTGGGAGCATGGACCCAGGGTCATTGAGGGTTGCAGAAGGTAGAAGGCTTCTGTAATTGCTTCCCCGCTGAACATGGGCGTTGACTGGTCGGTCCATACTCCCAGTCTGCCTCTCTCTTTCCCTAGTAGGGTGTGTCTCTGGGGAAGCTGAGCTCCAAGACACATTGGTGGGGTCTTCAATCCAGGGAAGCCTGGCCAGCATCCAGATGTCATCTGGAACGTGGTGACTGAAAAGAGAGTTAACATACGAAGCCAAACAAATTGTTGAGCAATCATGGACCCAAAGCTTGGAATAGTGGAGAGGAAGTGTTAGGGAGGTACTCACTGCAAACTCTAGTGTACTTCTGCTTTCAGGTACTGGCAGTGTTTCTATGTAGTAATTTCTTGTGTAAGTTTGGTGGAATTTGGGGTCAAGGTGCATGATGGTGGTGAAGGCAGGCCTAAAAGGGGGTGAGAGTGTTTTACAGACACATATCATGGGGTGCTGAGAAATTGTACCCACTATTCTGTAAACTGTTAACCCCCAATATATAATGATAAAAAAAGAAAAAAAAATCTTGTGTACTTTGTTGATAAAAAAGGATTATTTTGGTATAATGTTTCTTTCCAAAATTGATGTATGTCCCTTAGTTTAACAATCAAGACTGCTCCCCCCCATATGCTTCCCTCTTTTTTTTTTTCTGCTTGGAAAGCTATTCTTTCAGTTTTTTTTTTAATTCTTTTTTTTTTTGAACTGTCTAATCCCCATCATTCAGATCACAAATAAAATAGTTCCTTATCAGGGAAGATTCTCCTAAACCTCACCATCCTCTTGTACTCCTCTCCTACTTTATTTACTCTGTTCTTTTTTTTCTTCATTGCATAAAAATGGAGACCATGTCTTCTCTGTCAAAAGCTGAAGGATCTGAGATTTCTTTTAAATTTTTATTTATAAAAAGTAAACACTGACAAAAACATAGGATAAGAGGGGTATGACTCCACACAGTTCACACCACCAGAACTCTGTATCCCAACCTTTCCCCTGATAGTTTTCTTATTCTTTATCCCTCTGGGAGTATGGACTCAAGGTCATTGTGGGATGCAGAAGGTGGAAAGTCTGGCTTTTGTAATTGCTTCCCTGCTGAACATGGGCATCGACCCATACTCCCAGCCTGCCTTTCTCTTTCTCAGCTCACAGGTGCTATGGCAACTGAGGAAAGTCTTTTGGTGGTAGCTCTCCCTCTTTCTGTTTTTCTATTTCAATTGATATGAAAAGGTGAACTATGAGCAATGAAAGTGAACTTGCTTGAGACTTTGATTCCACACACAGCAACAGACATGTGCAAAAGTCTCACTATATTCCCATACAGTGAAAATTAAATTCTTTAACATGATAGATTCTTTTGATGTGGGTTCTATATACTTTATTTGTCAACACTTCTGTAGTCAAACTCCATGCTCCGTTTACATGGCAGTTCTCATGAATTAATACTTAATCACTGAGGGTGCTAAATATCTTTTTTTCTATACTTAAGATTCACTTCTTCATTTTCTTATTTGTTTACCTCTTTCTTTTAAATTTTCATCTTAACTATCACCTCTACATAAATAGGTCTGAAACTTTCTGTACTTTATTTTTAAATTTAAGAATTTATCAATGTTAATTGATTAAGAAATCACTTTTAAAAATTTATTTATAAAATGGAATTATTGAGAAGACCACAGGATAAAAGGGGTACAATTTCACACAATTCCCACCAACAGAGCTTCGTATCCTATCCTCTCCCTTGAAAGCTGTATCTTTATCCCTCTGCTACTTGGTATGATTATTCTAATTTCCTTTTTACTACTTTTAATCTACTTGAGGGTAGAGACTGTTTTGCTTATTAGATTTCTGCTTAGGACCAACAAAGAGCCTAGTTGAAAATTTATCTTTATTGATATTAGGGGCAAAATCAGGATGGGTGCATAGATAATTGAATAATTCAGCAATTAGTGACTTAAAACTTCCAGATGGTGAGAAAAAAATGTGTGTTTTTTTTACATTTATTTATTCATTTTCCCTTTTTTGCCCTTGTTTTTCATTGTTGCTGTAGTTATTATTATTGTTATTGATGTCATTGTTGTTGGATAGGACAGAGAGAAATGGAGAGGGGAGGGGAAGACAGAGGGGGAGAATGATAGACACCTGCAGACCTGCTTCACCGCCTGTGAAGCTACTCTTCTACAGGTGGGGAGCCAGGGGCTTGAACTGGGATCCTTCTGCTGTGTTGGTATGCTTCTGGATTCTGCTTGTGAGATCTTCTGTTTTTATCATCACATTGGGTTTGCTTGTGTTGCTTGCGATGTGTTCTGTTTGCATGCCCACTGTTGGCTGGGCACCCCCCCTGCCTCCGGGACATTTGGTTTAGTCCTCGCTGGTTCACGCTCTTTCCTTCTCCCTGGCCCCTATTGTATGTATTTCCTTTGTTCCCAACTCTTCCACCTCAGGAGAGATGAGGAGAGAGATGCAGGACAGAACTGTGTTGTGATTAGATTGTTGGACTGCATCCCCGCTCGTAAATAAAGATTGAACTGCGATCTCAGCTCAGCCATGAGTCCCTGGTCATCTCTGTCTCCTGCCCGCAAAGCCCGCACGGCAAAATGGCGCCCGAACAGCAACTAACACCAACATGGGACCTAACCTGCCCATCCACCAGATAAGTAAAGCCCTTTGGCTACCTATCCACTATGGGCTGCAGTTGGCGAGGTGGGTGCGGCACATGGTCCTGCCACTCTCTCGCTCTTCGTGTCTTTCGACATCGCTGCAGGAGCTGCCGCACTGCCACGGGCCGCAGAGTACATGAGAACACGGGTCCTGCCGCCGCCTCGGCAGAGTCATTCTGGGCCACACTTTGGTTCCCTGACCGAGAAACTTTGGTTCCTTGTGGCCGTGATTGTGAAGCTTGGGGGATGTGCGGAGATTTCCCCTGGGACTTTCTGGACTACCTCTCGCATGTTTCCCAAAGAGAGACTACTCTGACTTGGGGAGCATTCTCCATTGTCCTGGAGGTCCCCAAAAGTGGAGACATGTGGTTGGTTCTGCCCTCCTGATTCTGTTCTTTCTTCTATGGGAAGACGTTTTTAAAAATAGGTGCCTGCAGCAATCCAGCAAAAACCACCAGAAGCACTCTAAATGGAATTTCAAAGAGCTTTTTGGACTAGGACGCCCTCTGGGGACTCATGAAACTACATGGTGAGATCTCGATAATCTGGTTCAAGAAATCCATTTGGACCCCTGTTCTCTGACATCACCCACAAGATGGCATGACTACAACACACCCCCCAAAAGCAATGATGTGACCCGGCACGACCTGAAGAAACAGATTCACAGACTCCAAAGCTCACTCTCTACAGAAAAGCAGAATTCCGGTGGCTGATCTTCCCCATCGAGGCAGATGTGCATAATTTCACCCCCTGACATTTCTTCCGTGGTCATCTACTTTGGACTGAGACTTCTATCGGACTTACTGGTACACCTCTTGGACACTTTACACAACTCTACAGCAGCTTCCCTTTACACTGCTGGGTTTCTCAAAGACTGACTGCAGCCAGCTGCCTTGGGACTCTATATGCTACACATACACACATCCCTCCTTGCTAGGTAATGCCCACAGAAGCAGGAAATGCCCGTTGAGGCATGAAATGCCCCCAGAGGCAAGAGATGCCCACAGAGGCAGGAAACGCCCGTTGAGGCATGAAACGCCCCCAGAGGCAAGAGATGCCCACAGAGGCAGGAAATGCCCTTTAGCCTGATAGGCCTTGCCCACAGAGGCAAGAAATGCCTCCCTCAGGCCTTCCCTTGGCATCACACTGGTTCTTGCTGCTCTCTTACTTGTTCCTCCATGTCTTGTGTCAGTTCTTTTGAAAATGCCTGTACGACATAGGTTTCTGTTCACCTCACACTTCTGATACTATGGACATTAGTTAAAAAGAAAGGGGGAATTGTTGGTATGCTTCTGGATTCTGCTTGTGAGACCTTCTGTTTTTATCATCACATTGGGTTCACTTGTGTTGCTTGCGATGTGTTCTGTTTGCATGTCCACTGTTGACTGGGCACCCCCCTGCCTCCGGGACATTGGTTTGGTTCCCCCCCCCCCCACACCTCCAAGACATTTGGTTTAGTCCTCGCTGGTTCACGCTCTTTCCTTTTCCCTGGCCCCTATTGTATGTATTTCCTTTGTTCCCGACTCTTCCACCTCAGGAGAGATGAGGAGAGAGATGCAGGACAGAACTGTGTTGTGATTAGGTTGTTGGACTGCATCCCCACTCATAAATAAAGATTGAATTGCGTTCTCAGCTCAGCCATGAGTCCCTGGTTGTCTCTGTCTCCTGCCCGTGAAGCCAGCATGGCACTGCTGGTCCTTGCGCTTTATGCCACATGTGCTTAACTTGCTGCGCTACCTTCTGACTCCCATTTTTTAAAAAAAGTATTTTATTTATTTTATTTTTGAGAGAGATACAGAGAGAGAAAGACACAGAGAGAAACACCAGAGCACTGCATAGCTCTGGCTTATTGTGGTATGGGGGATTGAACTTGAGACTTTGGAGCCTCAGGCATGAGAGTCTCTTTGCATAACCAGTAAAATGTACCCCTGCCCAAAATGTTTTTTTAAGAACTGTTTTAACATTGTATTTAAATTTTTTAGCTTTGTTTATTCCAGTGGCAAAAGTGTAGAACTTTATTATAGCATTGCTTTTGCTCCTGAGCAGTTTATGTTTTAGAAATGAATACTTATCATAATATATCTTAATCACCTCCTTACACCTAGTATAAGTAACATCATTTATTGCAATTTATTTCATACACTATTTGTTTAAAAGTCACTACAGATTCACATGTAATGCAAAAATAAACATGACTATAGGAATGTCTATGTAACTTTAATGTCTCTTACTCAAACACTAGCATTTTACATAACTGTAGATCAGTTAAAACAACCAAGAACTTGACATTGGTACACTTTACAGAGTACCAACAGAAGTCATCATGTTTTCTTAAGTTTAGTGGCATGCCTATGGAAAGCCATATTAGTATTGATCAAATATTTATTCTCTACTAGCGGTTGTGGTTGTGCTAGGTTGTCTCTGTACTTGAGTCATTCAACATTTATGAAAGTTCTACTAAGATGAATTTATTAACTTATTTTTACTAATGAAGCAGCTGGGGTCCTGAGATACAGATAAAACATCTCAAGTCATATGATGAGACTAAAACTTAGCTAAGGTGGTTTGGATGAACCAGACAGACATCAACACCCTCTTGGAAGCAGGTGCTTCTATCTTCATTTTTAGATGAGGAAACAGAAACATGAAGAAGTATGGTACTTCCCCTTCATCTCACTCATTATGGTCATGTATTCCATGTATTCCTTTTACGTTCTTGAACATACAGTACTATTAGGGTCTCAGAAAAGTCACGATGCATTTTTGCATAAAAACACATCATTACTTTTCTGACAACCCAATAATAATATAATTTTTACAGTGTAATCTGCTGGATTGGGTGGTGGCGCACCTGCTTAAGCACACATGTTACAATTTTATCTCTCTCTCTCTCTCTCTCTCTCTCTGTGTGTGTGTGTGTGTGTGTGTGTGTGTGTGTGTGTGTGTGTGTGTATGAATTAGAGAGAAATAGAGTATTCTTCTGGCATGTGCAGTACTGGGATCTTACTCAGAGCCTTCTATTTGCAAATCTTATGCTCTATAAGGCTCTGAGTAAGATCCCATTACTGCACATGCTGTTCTCTTAAGGTTGTCAGCTTAGCCTCTCCATTCTGGTTATACCAGAAATCCATCTTTCTGTCCTGTAAAACCTTTCTTATTCTGTCCATTTCTTAGCTCCATATAAGATAATTGCTACTAGTCCTTCATGTTTTGCACCCCAATTCTTTGCCAAGGACCCATCATCACTGTGATGATTTTCACCTTACTTTCTCCCCACATCCTGACATTTGGAATACTGTTTTCTCTGTCTCTTCAGCTTATTAATACTTCTGTTTCCTTTGGCATATAGTTTTCCTCTACTGCTACAGTAAAATCCAATACTAGATTCTCTTCGTGCTTATTCTTATCACATCATAGGTGCAAGAATCTACTGAAGGTAGGTACCTAGTGTCCATTAGTGGACATTTTAGTAATTTTGAAACACTCTTTATTACAGAAATGCTAAAAATATAAATCTCACTACTTTTTCAAAGCAAAATTCTCTTCTACTTGCCAGAAATCAGAATTTAGTGATTTGTTTAAAACCTGATTTTAAAAAATATGCCAATCATTAAAAACCTTTCAGAATTCCAATAAAAGCTATGCGACTGAATTTTCACAATACCTTCTCTCTTTGCTTTTCCTTTTTTTTTTTTTTAATGTCTCACCAGAAATAAGTGGAAATCAAAATGGTGGAAAATGTAGGCTGATGTAATATATTAGAAAATTCAAGTTTGCTTTTTAAATTTTTTGTTTTTATTTATTTATTTTTGTTTAGAGATGTATCTATTTCTTAGGAGAAAATTCCACAGATTTATGTTTTAAATAAATAAAGGCTGCAGTAACTGTATGAAGTGAAATGTTACAAGAATAATTCTAGGACTTTTTTTTTTTCTCACTGGGTCCTTTGCCTAGGCATTTTTATTCACAAAGACTCTGCTATTCAGTAAACTTTATAGTCAAATTATATTTTTATTTTATCTATTTTTACTGAGCTAGAGACTCTAATTTCCTTTTTTTGGTAACTATGTAACTTTCTAGCTGTTCAGACTATTTTGCTTTGTAGAGTTGTATTTTAAATCTCCCACAGAAGAGGAAATGACTCACTTCTATACAGTAGCATGTAGGTGTTTGATGAATGTTGCTGCCAGGTAGAAATAGACTGTAATGCCAGTGTGAATGCAGTTTTACAGCTATTAAAATCTGAAGGGTTTCAGTTTTCATAGGAATCTAAATTGGGAGAAAAGCAATGTCAGAAGTTGGTAAGACTGTGTTTTGAGGGAGACCTGCAGGAAAATTAAAAAGTGAAGTGAATGTTATGAAATTTATGTTGGCAAAGTGCAGAAATTATGGGTTCTTTCAGATGCTTCCTCCCCTTCAGACTTTTGGCTTGGGATAGTGCAAGCTTGAGTTGGAGGGTACTTTGAGTGTAATGTAGTTTTCTTTCTTTCTTTCTTTCTTTCTTTCTTTCTTTCTTTCTTTCTTTCTTTCATTCTTCTTTCTTTCTTTCTTTCTTTCTAATGGAAGTATTGACAAGATCATAGGATAAGAGGGGTACAATTCCACATAATTCTCACCACCTGAACTTCGTATTCCATCTCCTCCCTTGATAGCTTCCCTATTCTTTATCCCTCTGGGAGTATGGACCCAGGGTCATTATAGGGTGCAGAAGGTGGAAGGTCTGGCTTCTGTAATTGTTTCCCTGCTGAACATGGGTGTTGACAGGTCGATCCATAATCTCAGCCTGTCTCTCTCTTGTCAGATCACCTTGGTGAATTTTAAGACTTGTGACTTATGAACTCACAAAACTCTCTTGTCTATATGCTGTTCAAAATGCTGAAGTATAAAAAAATAAAGAAGTAGGTTGTATAGTTATCTTTCTCTGCAGATTTATTAATGTTCTAAAAATAATAGTACTGTCTTCATTTGAAGACCATGAAAAGAGGAGCTGCAAATTGTACATTGCCCTGCAAAGGAATTGTAAGATGTGAGAATAATCATTACTTATGTGAAAAGGCTGATGTTAGCAATATAAGGCACAACTCCTACATGGGTATGGATCATTAAATCTGAAGGACAATAATTTGTAGTAGATATCTGGCTAATTAATTTTTTAAAAGGTGCCAGTGCATAGAGCAGCACTTATGCCCATCATAAAATTAAAAATTGAAACATGGTACTAAAATTCTTTTATGAGGGTGATTGTTAAACTATGTTTTAAGTTTATGAAAAATACATGTTACCAATTTGATTAAGTTATTATACTTTTATTTTTTTTTTAGTTTTGTCATTTATAGAATGTCCAACATTATATTAGCTTCTCTTTACATTTGTGAAAATAGGTCAAGATTCTATATTTACCCACCTTCTCTGATCCATCTTGGATGGAGCTAGAAGGAATTATGTTAAGTGAGCTAAGTCAGAAAGATAAAGATGAGTATGGGATGATCCCACTCATCAACAGAAGTTGAGAAAGAAGAACAGAAAGGGAAAATCAAAGCAGGATTTGACTGACTTTGGAGTAGGGCACCAAAGTAAAAAATCTCTGGATTGAGAGTGAGGGTGGAAGTTTGGCTTCTCTGGGGGGTGGGGTGGGGTGGGGAATGGAATGATACACAGTCTTTTGGTGGTGGGAATAGTGTTTATGTACACTCCTATTAATTTGTACTCATATAAATCACTATTTAATTAATATGTGAGGGGGAAAATTGATTGAATGTCTCAAGCTTTTTAATGCACAGACCATAGGCTGAGCCTTTGATATGTTGATTCTCTTAAAAGCTTAGTCTAGGGAGAACAGAAGCAACTGGTGGCACAGCTATACACAAATAATGTCAAAGGACATAAAATATGGTGATGTTGTGTATGACACAGCAAGTCCTAACAAAGTGATTTTTCAAATGTAACCCAAAAGCCAAATAATTTGATTATAGTAGTAACTATCTATTGCCTTCTTAAACCCTAACACAGCAGGAAGCTCCCACTTCCTCTATAGAGCCTATATTTCCCCCAGTCCTGGAACCTCTAGGGTGGGGTTTTTTTCAATTCATACCAAATGATATTGCATCCTCACCTAATCAATGCAACGAGTACCACCTCAGCATGCTTCACTTCAGACTGTGTCCAGAGATGTCAGGCATGGAATGTCAACCCTTCAGCCTCATTACTTGGGTAAGACTTTTTCCTTCATGGTATTGTCTAGTTCCATTCCAGGTGGTTCACTTCCTAGCAAAGTCCCAAAACCTAGATATAGACCAGGTCCCATGAGACAGAGCATATATTCATATGTATCCATAAATTAGGGCAAAATATATACCTGAAAGCAAAAGTACCCAAGAGTCTGCAGTGAGTCATTATGAAATTCCTAATAAAATAGTGTCTACTTAGACTTAGATACTCTCTTCACCTAGTTCCTATTATACTTCCCTAACTCACTCCCAAGCTATCCTTATCAAAGCAAGGACTGCAAAAGCTGAATAAGGGCAAGAGAATGGCATACTTTAATGATGACTCTTTAGTCACTATCAGCTGGGGCCCTAGTCGGGGAGTCCTGAGATTCCCAAACAGACATGATGGGCCTAGATCTCGAATAAATCCCTCTCCCCAATATTACCACTCATCTCTGTTAGGAACAACAAAATAAACCCCTTTGTGGGCCCCTATAAGACCTTGCCCTCAACTTGGATCAACAATGGTAGAGAATATTCCATCCTCTGAAGGGAGGTTGGACAACATACTCTATGCTACACCTGAGGAAGGTGGTTCCTGAAGTTGGAGAAGCTTGGAATGTTCCTACTCATTACCACAGAATGTGAGCTCAAATCTACAAGAATGCAGAAGTCACATAGGCTCCTAAGCTGAATATGGGGCCCAGATCACATAAAATTGATGGGGTTTATAATCAGTATTTATACACCTTTCCCATATTTGGAAGCTACTCTCTTCCCTGATCCAGCTTTCTGGTCCTTTTTGCAGCCATGACACCATCTCCCCAGACAATAACTTGGATCCACCTGCATATTAGATTTCAGGCTCAGGGAATAATAATAAAAAAAAAAACTAGTATAGCCACAGGCCCTTTGGAATATAACTAAAATATGCCTACTAGATATCTGCAAAATGGAGGCCACCCCCCAATTCTTCATCTGCAGTACTTTAGCCTTAAGGTTCATGATTAGTCAATAATTTGTTTGGCTTTATATGTTAATTCTCTTTTCAGCCACCAGTTCCAGATGCTACTATGATGCCAACCAGACTTCGCTGGATAGACAACCCCACCAGTGTGTGCTGGAGCTTCAATTCCCCAGAACCCTGCCCCACTAGGGAAAGAGTAAGACAGGCTGGGGGTATGGATCAACCTGTCAATGCCCATGTTCAGTGGGGAAGCAATTACAGAAACTAGACCTTCCACCTTCTGCATCCCACAGTAACTTGTGTCCATACTCCCAGAGGGTTAAAGAATAGGAACGCTATCAAGGGAGGGGATGAGATATGGCATTCTGGTGGTGGGAATTGTGTGGAGTTGTACGCCTCTTATCCTATGGTGTTGTCAGTGTTTACTTTTTATAAATAATAAAAAAGAATCTGTTTAAAAAAACATTGCACTGTCTGAGAGTAAAATATAACTAATGTCTTTTATAAAATATCCTACTAAGGTGTTTTTTTTTCTTTTACTGAGGGGATTAATAGATGCAATTGACAGCAAAATACAAGAATTTGTACATTTATAACATTTTTCAGTTTTCCACATAACAATTCAACCTCCTCTAGGTCTTCCTTGGCCATCATGTTTCAGGACCTGAGCCCTTCCCCCAGCCCCAGAGTCTTTTCTGCTTTATGTTTTCTTATTTTCAACTTTTTTGTTTTTATTGGATATTTAATAATGATTGTCAATATTGTGGGATAAGAGGGGTCAGTTCATACAGTTCCCACCACCAGAGTGCCATATCCCATCCTCTCTAATAGAAGTTTCCCTATTCTTTATCCCTCTGAGGGTATGCATCAGAGATCTTTATGAGGTGCAGAAGGTGGAAGGTCTGACTTCTATAATTGCTTCTCTGCTGGACATGGGTGTTGTCAGGTTGGTCCATACCCTCAGCCTGTCTCTCTCTTTCCCTAGTGGGGCAGGGCTCTGGTGAGGTAGAGTTCCACAATACATTGTTGAGGTTGTCTGCCCAGGGAAGTCAGGTTGGCATCATGGTAGTATTTTTCAACTTGTGTCTATGAGTGAGATCATCCCATATTCATCTCTCTGTTTCTGATTTATCTCACTTAACATGACTTATTCATGCTGCATCCAAGATGAGGTGAAAAAAATGAAATCACCATTTTTAATAACTGAGTAGTATTCCACAACTTTATAGACCACAACTTTCTCAGCTTCTCATCTGTTGTTGGACACCTGGGTTGCTTCCAGGTTTTGGTTATTCCAAATTGTGCTGCTATGAACATATGTGTACACAAATATTTTTTTTTCTTTTTTTTCTTTTTTTTATTTAAAAAGGGATTAATTAACAAAACCATAGGGTAGGAGGGGTACAACTCCACACAATTCCCACCACCCAATCTCCATATCCCACCCCCTCCCCTGATAGCTTTCCCATTCTCTGTCCCTCTGGGAGCATGGACCCAGGGTCATTGAGGGTTGCAGAAGGTGGAAGGTCTGGCTTCTGTAATTGCTTCCCCGCTGAACATGGGCATTGACTGGTCGGTCCATACTCCCAGTCTGCCTCTCTCTTTCCCTAGTAGGGTGTGTCTCTGGGGAAGCTGAGCTCCAGGACACATTGGTGGGGTCTTCAATCCAGGGAAGCCTGGCCAGCATCCTGATGTCATCTGGAACCTGGTGACTGAAAAGAGAGTTAACATACGAAGCCAAACAAATTGTTGAGCAATCATGGACCCAAAGCTTGGAATAGTGGAGAGGAAGTGTTAGGGAGGTACTCACTGCGAACTCTAGTGTACTTCTGCTTTCAGGTATATATTTTGCAGTAGTTTATGGATACTTGTGAACATATGCTCTCTCTCACAGAAACTGGTGTATATGTAGGTTTTGGGACTTTGTTAGAAAGTGAACCACCTGAGATGGAATTAGAGTATACTATGAAAGGAAAGGTCTCACCCGAGTAATGAATCTGAAGGGTTGTCATTCCACACGTGTAGTCTCTGGACACAGTCTGAGGTGAAGCATGTTGAGGTGGCAATCGTTGCGTTGGTTAGGTTGTGATCGGCGGATGCAATATTATTTGATATGGATTGGGAGAGGCATACGGGAAAGTGGGCCCTATCCAAGGGTTCCAGGACTGGGGGAAGTAGGGGCTCTATAGTGGAGATGTGAGGTTCCTGCTGTCTTAGGGTTCAAAAAGACAATGGTTAGTTAATGTTATCATCACAGTATTTGGTAATTGGGTTAACTTTGAAAAGTCCTTTTGTTAGGGTTTGCTGTGTAGTACCCAGTATCTTATATATAGCTGTGCTATTGGTTGCTTTTGATCTACTTGGTTTAGGCTCCCCACCTTCGAGGGAGTCGCTTCATAGGCGGTGAAGCAGATCTGTAGGTGTCTGTCTTTCTCTCCCCCTCTCTGTCTTACCCTCCTCTCTCCATTTCTCTCTGTGCTAGCCTACAAAAATGACATCAATAATAACTACAACAAAACAACAAGGACAACAAAAGGGAATAAATAATTATAAAAAATTTTTAAAAAGTCTTTCTCAAAAATGATAACCCAATGTCCATTTCTCAGGCGACATTTGATGTTTTCCATTGCATATTCTCAAAGCTTCTCTTTAGAGCATTCTCTCTCCCTCTTTCTTTTTCTATCTTAAATATGCAATTAATTTAGCTCTCTTTGGAGTTTACAGTCCTTGAGGAGTCTACACTTTATGAGCATAGAAACTATGATGCCCATTATATGTTTGTTGAATGAGCTGTGAATGAGTAAATATATAGTTGAATAAATTAGTCATGTGGGAAGAAGACCTTAGCTAGCATGAAGTTAACCATATACACAATGCTTAATAAATCGAACTCGTTGGTGACTGTAATGTGGCAGGAGGTAAAGTGGCGTAACCAAGTGTCAGAAGCATTAGAAGAGAAGAGATTGTTTGTTCTGACAGTCATCAAAAGCAATGCTGTTTGCTTCACTTTGTCTCCTTGCATTTTTCTGAAATTAGAAAAAGGAAAGGCGATTTTTTAGAATCATGTAATTTAATGCAGGGAAATTCCAATAGTATGAGAAAATGATGTTAACCATATAATTAAGATATTCAGCCTCTGATTACACATCCCGAGATTGGCTACTCTTTGCATATTATGTTTGATTTTAAACGTCTTATAATCCAAGCCTGCTACAGACTCACTAAGTATGTCTTGTGAAAATAGTTTTTATTAAATTCTTTATTAAATCCTACAGCTGCGAAAATAATCCTCAAAGAAGAGTAAATATTTGAGTCAAGATTTAAGATGATATTTTTTTATTATAGGTATTACCTGGAGGAAATTTCTTCCTCAAAATGGAATGCTTGCTCAAAATTTACTTTCATATATCAGACCGAATTTGCTTACAGAAAGTCTTGGAGGGGATGTCACTCCACAAAGTGTCGAATCAGGTCTTCAGGTGTCTATCTCTATATTCTTTCTCTCCTCTCAATTTCTCTCTGTCCTATAATATATGGGGGGAAAATGGCCTCCAGGAGCAGTGGGATAGGTAGTGCGGGCACTGAGCCCCAGCAATAACCCTGCACTGGAGGCAAAAATAAATAAATAAATAAATATTTTAAAAAGTCTTGGAATGTGAAAAACCAAACACTTAGCTGACTTAATTTTGCATGCTCTGTTTCTGTTTTCTAGAGCGTTCTCCAAAGTACTTGAATGCTCACTGTAACATTTTCCTCATTTTTCCACTGGAGGGCTCAATGGTCTTTTTAATGTTTTTGTTTTTTTTTTTCCAAAAGACCAAGGCTTATGATTGTAGCATAATGAAATACTTATCTCCCTTTTTTAAAAAAATCATTTTTTAAATGAAGGAAGGAGTAACATTTAGATGCCTGAATATATATGTCATTATAGTAAAAAAAAAAAAAGCTTTCATAAATGTTTTTTTTGGAGTGAGTCTTGTCATTGCTGCATGTAGTCTAAAACTAAATAAACTTCACCTATATCCCAGGCAATACAAAAGAATAGCGATTACAGTGAGCCCTGTTTCAGAATATGCACAAATAATACATGTCGTGTGTGTGTGTGTGTGTGTGTGTGTGCGCGCACGTGCGTGCACTGCTGGCTGTGTGGCAGAGAGGTGGGGAAACATTGCTAAAAGGTATATAGTACTTCAAGAATAATATCATTAATGTGATTGGAGTGAAAATGGGATTTTAAGACAGAGAGGGACCCAGATAGACATTTGTGGAGTTATCTTCCCTGTCCTTTTTATGTGGTAGAGGGATTGAAACTATGGCTTCACACATACACAAGGCTTGTCTTCTACCATTTAACTACCTCCCTATTCCAACAGTGGACATATCTTTAGATTTATTAATTTATTTATTATGAGAGAGAGAGAATGAGAGACAGAGGACTAGACTATTGCTCAACTCTGACATAATGTGGTGCCTAGAATTTAGCCTGCTGCCTCAGCAGCCTCAAGCATGTCCACTGGTGTTCTAACAGGCTGAGCTATCTCCTGGTTTGGAAATGGTGATATGTTTAAGGATTATTTGGAAACATACAGGAATGTGCACTGAGTAAACAGAGATTATGGGTGACCGTAGAATTGCATTTTTTGTGTTCTGTTGTAAAGATTGTTATTCTTTTTAAAAAATATTTATTTATTCCTTTTTGTTGCCATTGTTGTGGTTATTGTTGATGTCATCATTGTTGGATAGGACAGAGAGAAATGGAGAGAGGAGGGGAAGTCAGAGAAGGGGAGAGAATATAGATGTCTGCAGACCTGCTTCACGCCTGTGTAGCGACACCCCTTCAGTTGGGGAGCCAAGGGCTCGAACTGGGATTCTTACGTGGTCCATGCGCTTTGCACCACTTGCACTTAACCTGCAGCACTACCGCCCGGCTCCCAAGATTGTGATTCTTTTCCTGTCTGTTAATTGCACGTGTGGCTTGAATTCTGTGAGGGTGATGCTGGAACATGCATGGAGAAAAGGTATTCTGACCCGATGCAGCCATTGATCTGGCATCTGCACAATTCTTGGTGACTCTTAGGAGGCATAGGGAGAACAATTTAATGCTGTGTAAAAACTTGAAGACAGGTTTGTCCACCAAGAGAAAGTATAAAAACAGCATAAAGCAGATACGTGGAAATATCAAAATGGCTCCTGCAGCTTTGGAAAGACTTAACTGTTGGCTAATTGAAGAGCTAACATATTTAAATAAATGATACAGAAATCAGAAGGGAGATGGTGTTGCAGATTGAAATCAGAAAGAAACTTTGACGGGGCTTTACTCAAGGAATCTGGCATAGAAATTTCAATTCTTGGACTTCCCTCCCAATAGCAATATATGCTTGTTGAGTCAAAAATTCTGAATTATTAATGAATTATAAATTAATGCTCTAATTTCACCTGTATACAGCTTCATTTGGTTTATGACTTGATCTTTCATAGATTTGCCTATTGCAGAGGCATTTATGCTTATAACATTACAAGTACCCGGACCCATGAGTCACTTGTACTTTGCCCATTAACTCAGCATCTATAAGTCTGGTTGCTAAAAGAATCTGGTTCTGAATCCAGAATTGAGAACAAGGCTCGTTACCATAACTGATTCACCAAGGTAAATTCCGCTTGCCTTTGCTATTTGCAGTTTGCCAGTGGATCTGTCATAGTGAGGGATACATCTCACTACCCATCTTCTTTTACAGTCGTTATAAATTCCACTGCCTGTTCCACAAAGGAAATCACAAAGAGAGACTGAGACCAGGAAACCTGTAATCTTTTTCAAAGGAAACGGAAGAGGCCTGGGCGATGGTGTACTCAGTTGAGTTCATACATTACCATGTACAAGAATCTGGGTTCAGGCTCCCAGTCCCCACCTGCAGGGGGAAAAGTTCCAAGAGTTATGAAGCAGAACTGCATGTTTTTCTCTTTTCTACTCTGTCTCTCCATTCTCTCTCAGCTTCTGTCTCTATCAAAAAATGAAGAAATAAAATACAAAATGAAATAAAGAAAACACAAAAATTATAATTGTAAATGTTCCTCATGTTTTCTTCATGAACTAGGGTTTGTGAGCATTTACTACATGTTTAACATTTTAGATTTTCCACTCTTGTGTTGTACTGAAGTTTGCCAAGGAAATAATGAAATTTCTCTCTTCTTTGGATGTCTGGTTTTCTTCCTGTGAAATCACAGCCACAACTTTTCCTAGAGGCTGCTTGGGTAGGGAGTGAGATGGAGTGTTACAGGACAGTTAGCAAATGGCTTAACTGTTGGGCTCTCTGTTTCAGTGTTGTGAGAGTCACTGATACAATTCCTTCACTAATAGGGTTAAGGCCCATCCTAACTCTGATCCATGCCAGAGTTACTCTCTTTTGGGTAGATTCCAAGCTTGCTCCAGCTCATACAATCTCCATAGTAATTTAGTTTTGGAAACCATACTTAGGTGTTTCTGGGGTACTTTGGTCCAGGCTTAGCATTGATGTCAGCATGCCAACTGGTTCTGGGAAAAAGGTGAGGGACAGAGATGTGGCAGTTTCACATCTTGTGTAGTTGTCTTAATAGACATAGCATGCCCATATTTCTGAGCCTGACAAAATCTGTGGCATTTCTTTTTTTTTAAGGTTTATTTTATTTACTTCATATGAGATAAGTTTTGCATGAAAGAGAGAAGTCAGATTATCAATCTATCACATGTATTGAAGGAACAAACTAAGAGCTTCAAGTGTGCAAATTGTGTGCTCTATTAGTTGAGCTATTTCTCTTGCCAAAGGCAAGATTTTGCCTTTTCTTTCATTCTTTTCCCCTTTAGAATCAGGATCTCATACACAACTAATTTCATAGTTGCTGAATACACATACACACATATATTCATATATATAAACACTTTATAGTTGTTGGTAGAACTGGCTTGCTTCTGGTTATAGGACTGACACATTAATAGCTGTTGACTACTAACCCCTCAGCCTCTAAAAGCTGATCTAAAGCCCTGACAATTGCCCTCTCTAAATCATCTGCAGAAATCTCACTCATATTAAGTTCTTCGTACAGGGCAGGTGACTGTCTTGTCATATTTATGGCCCAAGTTGAAAACCAGGTACCATATAGGAGTACCAGGGTAGGCTGTAGTGCTGTCGTGTCTGTCTCTGTCTCTCTCACTCCATCTATCTGAATGAAAAAGCAGTCCAAGAGTGTTGAAATTGCTTATGCATGAGGTCTCAGTTCATTATCAAACAACCCTCACATTTGAATTCTACTTTCCCTTCTGCAACCAATCAGAGAATCTTTTAGCTTATAAAGGGCACATTTTGTTATCTTAAGCCCATCTGGATAATTTCTCTTTATTAAAGATAATTGAACAATAATTTTAATTACACATGCAAAGTTATTTTATTATTATTATTTATATTTATATTACAGGATTACATGTCAACAGGGGTTTAAATCTACACCATTCCCCCCACCAGAGTTCTGAATCTTTATTTATACATAGTTGCCCCTCTTTGTTCTGATTCAATCGTCTCTTTCCCTCCAAGCCACTCATGACAACAACTACCTCCATGTGTCCCTCTCCTTTTCCTTCTCTCTCTCTGGGTGCTGATGGAGCTGGAGTGCAGAGTCCCCTTATCTTCATCCTATCACTTCTCCCCCACTGAGAGTATGGATCAAGGTTGTTTTTGGGGTGCAGACGGTAGGAGTTCTGGTTTCTATAATTGTTTCTCCATTGAGCATGGGCATTGATAGGTCAATCCATACCCCCAGCCTGTTTCTTTCTTTCCCTAGTGGACCAGAGTTCTGGAGATGCAAGGGTCCAGTACACATTGGTAAGGTCGTCTGCCCAGAGAACTCAGGATGGAGTCATGGTAACATCTGTAACTTGGTGTCTGGGAGGTGGCATGACCTAAGGTGAGACAAGACAGGGACCAAAAAGTAGGATTAAAGCAGATGAGATTAGGGATTTTAGAGTAGAAGAAAGCTAGAAGATCCATTTTAGGCATGCTCCTGGGGGCACACAACTATGGTAGTTTTTCTTCAGTTGGTAGCTAGAGTGAAATTGCATCAGAATATTGATTGAGAGAATGATGTCAGATTAGAGAAAAAGGGCTAGAAAGTTGGATTAGGGCAGAGAGTAGCTCCCATTCTTGAAAAAAAAATCTGTGGCTAAAATTAACTGTTTACCTCCATCCACCTGCTCCAGTGCACAAACATATCCAGTGCACCAGAGCCTGCGTAACCTCTAAGTCCTTGGGTTTACAGCTCATGGTCACAACTAGGAACATTGCAGGCTGCACTTACTTCACAACCAGTCTTTCTCAAGTAGCAGGGCAGGATACCCCCTACAGCTTCCCTTTGGAGACTGGGACTATCCCTACAATCCTTGCTTTATGGTGAGGACAGGGTCCTGGGAGGGCTCACAAGATGCTATTCCTTATAGAATTGACCAGTGGTTGTGGAGAGAGGGATCCTTTAGAGGTCTAGGCCCATCATATGTGTGTGGGAATCCAAGGATTCCCTAAGTAGGACTCCAGATAATGAGATAGTGTGATATTGACCAAAAGGGCCATTATTGAGCTGGCCAGTCTCTTGCCCTTACCCAACTTTGTAGTCTTTATTTATTTATTTATTATTTTTTATAAAAAGGAAACATTGGCAAAGCCATAAGATAAGAGGGGGTACAACTCCACACAACTCCTACCACCAGAACTCTGTATCCCATCCCCTTCCTTGATAGCTTTCCTATTCTTTATTCCTCTGAGAGTATGGACCCAAGGTCATTATGGGGTGCAGAAAATGAATGGAAGGTCTGGCTTCTGTAATTGCTTCCCCACTGAACATGGGTGTTGACAGGTTGATCCATACTCCCAGCCTCTCTCTCTCTTTTCTTAGTGGGGCAGGGCTCTGGGAAAGTGGGACTCCAGGACACATTGGTGGGGTTGTCTATCCAGTGAAGTCTGGTTGGCATCATGTTAGCATCTGGAACCTGGTGGCTGAAAAGAGAGTTAACATATAAAGCCAAACAAGTTGTTGTCTAGTTATGAACCTAAAGGCTGGAATAATGCAGATAAAGAGTTGGGGGGTCTCCATTTTGTAGATAGCTAGTAGGCATATTTTAGTTATATTCCAAAGAACCCATGACTATAGAGAGAGGGATTTAATCAAGGTCTAGGCCCGTAATGTCTGTTTGGGAATCTCAGAACTCCCCGACTAGGGCCCCAGATGATGGTGTGGCCTGCTAGTGACTAAAGAGTCACTAAAGTATGCGATTCTCTTGCCCTTATTGAGCTTTTGTAGTCCTTGCTTTGATAAGGATAATTTGGGAGTGTATGAGGGAAGTATAATAGGAAGGGTATCTAAGTCTAAGTCAACACTATTTCTTTTATTTATTTCTTTATTTCTTTATTTAAGGAAGGAGACATTAACAAAATCATAGGATGGGGGGGGTACAACTCCACACAATTCCCGCCACCCAATCTCCATATCCCATCCCCTCCCCAATAGCTTTCCCATTCTCTATCCCTCTGGGAGCATGGACCCAGGGTCGTTGTGGGTTGCAGAAGGTGGAAGGTCTGGCTTCTGTAATTGCTTCCCCGCTGAACATGGGCGTTGACTGGTCGGTCCATACTCCCAGTCTGCCTCTCTCTTTCCCTAGTAGGGTGAGTCTCTGGGGAAGCGGAGCTCTAGGACGCATTGGTGAGGTCTTCAGTCCAGGGAAGACTGGCTGGCATCCTGATGGCATCTGGAACCTGGTGGCTGAAAAGAGAGTTAACATACAAAGCTAAACAAATTGTTGAGCAATCATGGACCCAAAGAGTCAACACTATTTCATTATGAACTGCATACTGACTCACTGCAGACTATTGGGTACTTTTGCTTTCAAGTATATATCTGATCATCTTAGACTTTCTCTCAGTTGTTTAGATTCGTTTAGCCCAGCCAGAGTTAGTTTTTTGGTATCTGTCTTCTTTGGATCTTTCTGCTAGGCTGCCCAGCTAACTTGGTCAGTCTGGTCAATAAGAGAATTTATGATGCCTTCTTTAGGCTTTTCAGCCATCATTGGGCACTTTGACTTTGAGTTATATAATTTCCCCTGGCTTATGGATACATGTACACCTATATCCAGTACCTAAACCCTTGCCTAATCTGGTATCTGTTACTCAGTTAAATGATGTGCCATCTATAGTGATAAAATAAAAACTACTGGGGGCTTTTGCTGGGGATTATAAAAGTGATAGGCTTATTAGATACACAAAAACTGTGGTGGGGAAGTAGTCAGGAGAGAAAAAGCTAGCTAGATATGTGGCAGAAGCATGAGCATTTAAACTCTGTTCACCAGCATTCTGCTACAACACATGTGGGTCCTGGGAGAAGACCAGACAGGAACAGCCACAGTTGAAGGGGGAGCAGAAAAGGGGCAAACTTCCTTCAAACTCTTGCTTAAATAATCTCTCATATCCACAGTCCCTGGCGAATTTACCTCCATTGCAATATGTCTGTCACATGCTGATGCTGTCAGCCATACGCTGACTATGTACATGGCCCATTTTGCTTGCAGCCAATAAAACAATATCCCTAACAATCTCCTGCCCTTTCATAAATAAGTAACTAACGAAAGGTTATAGGGGGAGAGAGTACAGAACTTTGGTTGTAGGTGTGCTGTTGAACTATATCCCTGTAATTTTATACTCTTGTAGAACATTAATAAATCATTAATAAAATTATATATTAAAATAAAGTAAATAAATGGAAAAATGAGTATGCATAAAATTTACATTATGACCGCAGTAAAAGAGTGAGAAGAAAGAAGGAGTGAGGGAACAAGATGGAGAAGTTAACAGATTAGGAAGGACAAAACCCCAGAGGCAGAACTAGATTTAGGTTTAGAAGGGGGGCTTTGAGGAAAGAGGAGGAAACAGCAGTAAGTACTATGGACTCTCAGTAGAATCTGAAGGGTAAAGTGTTCCTTCTCACTTAAGTTTGGAGAAGATATAGTCTAAGAAAGATAAAGAAGGGGCTGTGCAGTGGTGTACTTGGCTGTGCGCACATGTTAAAATGCGCAAGTACCCATGTTTGACCCCCTGGTCCCCACCTGCAGAGGGAAAGCTTTACAAGTGGTGAAGAAGCAGTGTTGCAAATGTCTCTCTCCCTATCACCCCCTTCCCTTTGAATTTATGGCTATCTTTATACAATAGAGAAAGATTATATATATATATATATATATATATATATATGAAAGCTGAAGAACTGATTAATAGTGTAAGGATAACTATATAATGCTCTATTTTCTTTCAAGCTATAGTATTTCTTTACTTCTGGAGTATTGAAGGTTATGATTATCTTAGCAGCTGATCTATTTTGAAGTTGGTACTTTCAAATTTCATATATGCATTTCATTTCTTAGTCAAAAGTGACCACTTTTGATTTGCCTGGAATTAATAACAACCTGATATAGAAAATTTATTTTATGTTTATTTTATTTTGTGTGTGCAAGAGAGACACAGAGGGAGAGGGAAAGGGAGAGGGAGGGAGGGAGGGAGAGAGAGAGAGAGAGAGGGAGAGAGTGAGGGAGAGGGAGAGAGAGAGAGAGAAGAGAGGAGAGAGAGGAGAGAGAGGAGAGAGAGGAAAGAGAGGAGAGAGAGGAGAGCCGAAGTACCATTTAGCTTAACATATAATAGTTCCCAGGTCTCATGCGTGCAAGTCCTATGCTCTGATGCTGAGATATCTCTCTGGCTCTCTAATGTGAAAGATTTTGTTCATGGGAAATAAGCTGAATTCTTCCAGTAGTTCTAATACCTGACACTATTGACAGGAGTAGCAATGAATGCATTGTTTTTTAACTGCTGTGTTCTTATAACTATTTTAAAAATTAGTAGCAAATAAATAGACTGTCAAGTTTTATTAGAAGCAGATTCAGTTTAAAGAAAACCCAGAGGAGACATTCTCATGCTAGAGATGCATCATCCTGCTGACATGAAACATCTATGAGCTAGCTTTGTACACTTAACTGAGAAACAAGAAAAAAATTCTTATAAGCTCAGAATCTCTGTAGAAGACTGGTTTAATTCTCAGAATTTTGCTTACATTCTTGTCCTGTTAGAAAGTTATAACATGCTCACTGTCATTCGGGAAAATGCTCTGTTATATAGTCTTTTTAACTTTTTTATTATTTTTATTTATTGGGTAGAGGCAGCCAGAAATATAGAAGGAAGGGGAAGATAGAAAGGGAAACAGAGAAACACCTGCAGCACTGCTTTACCACTTACAAAGCTTTCCTCCTGCAGGTGGGAACCGGAGGCTCAAACCTGGTTCCTTGTGCACTGTAACATGTGTGCTCAACCAGCTGCACCACCACCCCAGCCCCTCTATTTTATAGTCTTAAACACAGCAGAGTGAAAGCTTAATGAAAGCGCTCAATGGGGTGACAGATGTCACAGTCAGATCACCCTTACATCCAGCTTAGTGAAAGCATTTCACTATTTTCTCAGTTGAGATAGTAAAGACCTAGGTTTTTCTTTTAAGATATTTGAATTTGGGAGTTGACCAGGAAGAGGCCATCTTATTGGGCATGCCACAGAGGAGATTCATCCACTATAGAGATGTCCTTGGATGGTGTTAATTAAGATCATAGCCAGTTCTAGGTTTTTACTTTGTAGAACTGACCATGTGGTAGGGTAGTTTCTGTTTTTGTGATTTGTATGCAGCAGTGGGTCTCTGATATCTCTTTAAAATATTTTACTGATTTGACATTGGTTTACAATATTGCGAGATTTTAGGAGTATAGTCACCTTTATTTATAGGTGTACATTTAAAAATATTTCATTTATTTTATTTTATTGAGAGAGATGTAGAGAAAAAGACACACAGAGAGATACCGGAGCACTGCTCAACTACATTTAAAAATATTTTATTTATTTTATTTTATTGAGAGAGATGTAGAGAAAAAGACACACAGAGAGATACCGGAGCACTGCTCAACTCTGGCTTATGGTGGTGTTGGGAACTAAACCCTGGAACTTGGAGCCTCAGGTATGAAAGTCTTTTTTTTTTATTTCTTTATTGGGGGATTAATGTTTTACAGTCAACAGTAAATACAATAGTTTGTACATGCATAAGATTTCTCAGTTTTCCACATAACAATACAACCCCCACTAGGTCCTCTGTCATCCTTTTCCAGGACCCAGGCCACTGAAAATCTTTTGCATAACCATTATAATGTCTCTCCAGCCCGAATTGCGTATAACTCACCATATCCCCCACCAAATTCCTGTGCCATATACTAAATATAATTGTCCACCTAGCTGCCTTCTTCCTTCTCCATTCCTTCTGATAACACAGTTTTTTTTTTTACAGAATCTGAGTTATTTTTATTAAAGTTAATTTGCTTATTTATCTGTTGTATATTTTAGAAGTGAAGCCATCCAGTCATTGTCTATCACTTTATTTCACTTTTCACAGTCACTTCTAGTTCCATACATTTTGTTCCTAACAACACAATCTCTTTTTTCCTTCTCTCCCCTCTCCTCCTCTCCTTTACTTTTTAAATTGTCATCCATGTTATTTCTAGAGCTCAATACCCACACAGAAAATGCACCACTCCTACCGGCTATTTTTTCCCTTTCTTTCTTTCATTGTTAGAAAGGACATAGAGAAAATTACAGAAGATGGGGAAACAGAGAGGGAAAAATAAAGAGAGACACTGGCAGACCTGCTTTACCACATGTAAAGCTTCCTCCCTACAGGTGGTGAGTGGGGGCTTGAACCTAGATACTTGCACATGATAACATGTACCCTCTTCCTCTCAATATCATCTTTTCTTATGATTGAGTAGAATTCTATTGGGAAAAATATATCCCATAAATGCTTTATTCTTGCATCTATTGATGGTCACTGAAGTTCATTCTATATTTTGACTCCTGTGAATTGCTCACAGGTGTGAACATAGGGGGTTTATATATCTTTTCAAATTGATATTTTTTGACCTTTGGATATATGCATGTATGCATAGGAGTGGTGTTGTGGGATGCCACTTTTTTCCATTTTATTTTTAAAAGAAGTCTTCATACTGTTCTCTATAGGGGTTCCACTAGTTTTCAGTCCCACCAATAGAATTAGGTTCCACTTCTATCAGTAAATGTGCTTTTTATAACAAATAATTTATAATGACTTGTTTTGTATGTTAAAGTAAAACTTATAGTTGCAGAAGGTAATGTGGTATAGCTGTGTTGCAAAAGAGAACTAAGCTAAAGGCAATTTATAGTAAAATTACATGCCTTGTATAATGTATGTATTATGCCTAACTGCGGAATCACAGCTTTCAATATTACCTCCAAATGCACCGTAGGGGGCAGTGCTGTTCTCCTTGAATTTGAATGTAATGAAGTGACATTTTACACAAACAATGTCATTTTCTTTTTGGCATTTTTTTTTTTATTCCTCATTTTCATCATTCTTTGTCTTGGAATTTTTTGGAAAATTGGCATAGGAGTATAAGTGAGTGGGTTTATGCCATCCCATCTTCTTCAGAGTGTTGTCAACCATGGGGTTGGTCTATGGATAACTTACCAGGCATGTGCACACATGGCATGAGATTTAGACAAGGCATGCACTTCCTTATTATTAAATTGTCGGATTCTTCTGAGGTGATAAAAATGACATTTGCAAGACAGACCCACATCCATGTAATTTTAGAATGTAATTTTAGAATGATATCTTATTAAATGTTTCTGCCAATAGTGTTTTGGCTTTTGAAATCCTAATAGTCCTGTGACAAACTATGAAATCGTATAACTTTTCCATCCTGTCACCAACTACAGTTACCCTTTTTCTGCAGAGACTCTATGGCATGGAGGCTAAGTGTGTATGTTCTGGAGGACTGAGTCCCAGGCTTGCCTCTTATTAGCTGTGTGGATTTGGGCAAAGTAAATAATTTCCTTGGTATATGTAGATGTGTAAATATGTTAATAAATATTGATAAAATCCACCAGTCATAAATTTATTTTGGGATTAAAAATGGTTAATGTGGGTAAATCACTACCAGCAATGCCTGGCACTGAGTCGATGCAGCTATGAATCAGTGTTCTTATCACTTGAGAGTGAGGATGGCTGGCCTCCCAGTTATTCATCACCACATCACTGTCCCTATGCTCTTGATTGAATGGGCACAGCCTCCTGTTTGGACTTGGACCCAGAAATATTCCAGAGTGGATGCCTATTTAAGATTAGGTTCCTTAGAAGCTGACCCTGAGTGGCCTTGTTCACATGAACATGATTCATTCTGAAGAGGATTGCTTAGGAAAGGCAGTAGGAAGGCACAAAAACATTGAAGGGCATGATAACAAGCACAGTCTCAGGGAACATTGTCCCAGAGACACTACAGAACACACCCAAGAGGTGTCCACATAGGGTGGAGAAATTCATATGATCATATTCACCTATTCTTTGGACATTGATGAAGAACTAGGGAGACATGAATTTTCAGACACTGTGATTTCTGTTATGGGACCTCAGCAGGAAAAACTTTTCTTTGGCGATAAAAAAAATCCTAACACACTCTTCAAATTTGCTATTTTTCAAGACAGTGCAAGTATTAAGTATTAATATCAATAATCAATAAGTTGATGACATTAACTTTGTTGTTATTGGTCTCTTCTCAAATACATATGTGGTTTACTCTTCAAATGGATTCTGGAATAGAGGAAAGAGCAGATGACACATCAGTTTGTAGTTTAACATAAACACCTTTTTTGACATGAGTGTTCCGTTTCTCCCTTAGTGTACAGAGAAATGTTCAGCCTAGAGTTTGCAATGGTTCCAAGACTTGCTTCACAGGAAAAGAGTGGCGAGTAACTTATATCAGCTGAATCATATATGTGCTGAATGATATGTGCTACTAGTTTTCTGCAAGTTATATTTAACTTATTCTAAGTATGTGAGCTAAGCAACTTTCTGATTTTAAGGCTTGTTATGAAAGATAGTTAAGTTTTTTATTTCAACTCATTCAGAGCCTAAATGAAAATTGAAGCAAAAGCCTGAACTCCTTGTTACCGATCATATAGCAATCAGGGAAAAGTTTCATAGGAATTCAGGTTGACAGGATTTTCTGTCTGTGAGACATTATTGTTTTATATGTTTCTGAACTGTGTGGGAGTAAGCTGTATATGTATATGCGAAGGTGAGAGAGACAGGCAGAAAGACAAAGTGTTTGGAAGTTGCTATCTTGGGGTAGACACACAGATACTGTTACTTTAGTGTAAAGGGAGCACAGGACTTATAGAAAAGTGGTTCTAGGTCAGGAAAATGCATTAATTTCCTCTTACTTTCTCAGTAGCAGAGGAAGACCTTAAAAATTAAATTATTTTTTAAAAATATCCAAGTAAATTATTTTGTGTGTACCTAAAAAAGTGTTGATTTAGGGTTATTAATTCACTCAGTTGGAATTTTCATGGCAGTTGTTTAAGTGTGGAGAGAGTGAGCTGTGGGATTCTTGAGGATGCTTCACAGCGCTAGACATTATTTACTTGCTGATAGTTGGATGTATATACTACATACTACCAAACTACCATAGTTGTTGACAAGGCAAGAATGAATCTGTGAGATTTTTATTTTTTTTATTTTTATTTATAAAATGGAAATATCGACAAGACTATAGGATAAGAGTGGTACAATTCCACACAATGCCTAATCCCCAGAGCTCCATATCCAGTCTCCTCGCTTGATAGCTTCCCTGTTCTTTGTCCCTCTGGGAGTATGGACCCAGGATCATTGTGGGGTGTAGAAGATGGAAGGTCTGGCTTCTGTAATTGCTTCCCCACTGAATATGGCCATTGGTGGGTTGATCCATACTCCCAGCCTGTCTCTCTCTTTCCCTAGTAGGGCAGGGATCTGGGGAGGTGGGGCTCCAAGACACATGGTGGGGTCATCTGCACATGGTATCATCTGGAACCTTGTAGCTTTAGAAGAGTCAAGGTATAAAGCAGAACAAATTGTTGACTAATCATGGACCTAAAGGCGAGAATATCAAGAATATTGTAGATGAAGATATGGGGTCTCTGTTTTGGAAAAAGCTAGTAGGTCTATTTTAGATATATTCCAAGGGGCCCATTACTTTACTAGTTTTTGCCTGAGCCTGACATCTAATATGCAGGTGGACCCAGGTTATTGTCTGGGGATAAAGTGTCATAGTTGGAAAAAGGACTAGGAAGCTAGATCAGAGGAGAGAGTAGCTCCCAAATATGGGGAAAGTATAGAAATATTGCTGACTGTTAACCCCATCTGTTTGATCTGGGGCCCATATTCAGCATAGGAGCCTGTGTAATCTCTGCATCCCTGTAGGTCTGAGTTCGCATTCCTTGGTCATGACTGGGAACATTCCAGGCTGCACTAATTTCAGGACCCATCTTCCTCGGGTAGTAGGTAGAATATGTTGTCCAACCTCCCTTCGGAGAATGGAACATTCCCTACCATTGTTGATCCAGAGGTTTTTGTTGTTGTTGTTGTTTCATTAGGAGACATCCAAAAATAAAATTCCAGTCTCTGAGAGGCAGAAGGAGCTGCAATACAACAGAGAAGCCATTTCCAGGCAGGAGTGGCTCACCTCACCTCAGCCCTGCAATTATTTATTCAGGCCACATTGTGACTGCAGAGTAAAATTCCATAACCTACTCTGTACTGGCACCTGGTGCTTCTTTCACCAGAAACATCTGATTTTTCATGCTGCTAAAGACCAGTATTTCTACTATTTGTACTGTCTTTGTGTTTTCTTGTGATTTAGATACATTTTTATAGAAATATTTTCAAATAGTTTCATTGTTTGCAATGAAAACCTATAAAAAGAAAAATGTTTCTATTCAACACACACACACACACACACACACACACACACACACACACACACACACACACACAATGTTTAGGCAAAGCACAGGCCATAGTTTAGATACCTAAAAAATTTTTTTATTTATAAAATGGAAATACTGACAAGGCCATAGGATAAGAGGGATACAATTCCATACAATTCCCACCACCAGGACTTTGTATCCAATCCCCTCCCTTGAAAACTTTCCTATTTTTTATCCTTCTGGAAGTATGAACCCATACTTCATTATGGGGTGTAGAAGGTGGAAGGTCTGGCTTCTATAATTGCTTCCTAGCTGAACATGGGCATTGACAGGTTGATGCATACTCCCAGCCTGTCTCTCTCTTTCCCTAGTAGGGCAGGAGTCTGGGGAGGTGGGGCTCCAGGACACAGTGGTAGGGTTGTCTGCCCAGGGAAGTCAGGTAGACATCATGGTAGCATCTGGAACCTGATGGCAGAGTAGTGAAGCTGACGGGTTGACATTCCATGCCTCATATCTCTGGACACAGTCCTAAGTGAAACATGCCGATGTGGTACTGGTTGCATTGATTAGGTTGGGATCAGCAGATGCAGTATCAGTTGGTATGAATTGAAAGAAGCATGCGGGAAAGTGAGCCCCACCCTAGAAGTTCCAGGACTGGGAGAAATATGGGCTTTATAGAGAAAAGGGGAAATTTCCTATTGTCTTAGGGCTTAAGAAGGCAATATGTAGTTATTGCTATAACCAAATTATTTGGCAATTGGGTTAATTTTGAAAATACCATAGTTATAATTTACTGTATCATACAAGAACTCACCTTAATTTATGTCCTTTTATGCTATTTACATATAGCTGTATATTATAAAGTGAAGTCACCAGTTGCTTCTGTTCTCCCTGGTCTAAGCTTTTAGGAGATTTAATATTTCAAAGAACAAGTCATTATTAGATATGTACTAACAATTTGAGCTCACACTGCTAAAATTCAATCTGATTACCAATTTGAAGTCTTAAGTGCTTAGACTGAAAGAATATATACTCATTGGATGGTCTATGTATCAGAAAGTTAGAGATAATCGAACCATTTCCCCCCTCTCATTTAAAAAATTTTAAAAATATATTTATTTATTCCCTTTTGTTGCCCTTATTGTTTTACTGTTATAGTTATTATTGTTGTTGTTATTAATGCCATCATTGTTGGATAGGACAGTCAGAGAAATGTAGAGAGGAGGTGAAGACAGAGAGGGGGAGAGAAAGATAGGTACCTGCAGACGTGCTTCACCGCCTGTGAACTGACTCCCCTGCTGGTGGGGAGCCGGAGGCTCAAACCGGGCTCCTTATGCTGGTCATTGCACTTTGCACCACCTGCGCTTAATCCGCTGTGCTACTACTGTCCGACTCTCCCCGCTCCCATATTAATTAAATAGTTATTTGTGAGACTGTAAATTAATAGGAGTGTATATTAACAACATTCCCACCACCAAGGTATCCCCCCCAACCCCCATTGAAACTGAATATCTACCCTCACCCTCCATCCAGAGATTTTTACTTTGGTGCCATTCTCCAAACTCAGTGAGATTCTGCTTTGAGTTTCCCTTTCTGTATAAATATTTTTGAATTGAATTTTAGACCTATAGACATTGACTAAGAGTTTATTATGCTTTACCCTGTCTCTTTTGCATTGTTTCTTAAATCCTGCACATGAATCTGCTAATTTATCTCTTTTTCCTTATGGCTTATTTCACTTAGTATTATCCCCTCCAGTTTCATCCATGTTGTATAACTGGATGATAATCTATAGTTATAAATATATAGCTCTTATCCACTCATCTGTTGTTGGACACTTGGGTTGTTTCCAAATCTTGACTGTTCTAAATAATTCTAAATAAAGAGAGGTGTGCACAGATCATTTTGTGTACTATAGACAGATACCTACGAATGGAAATATGGGATCCTATGGAAGATCTATTTTTAAATTACTGAGAAATCTCCATACTGTTTTCCATAGATGCTGAATCAATTTACATTATTACCTCTTCCTTGTATAAGGAACTTCTTTCTCTTCATCAGCTGTTGCTCCTGACCTTTTTGAAACTGGTCATTCTCACAGGTATAAGGTATTCTTAATGTGTTTTGTTTTGCATTTCCCTGATAATGAGTGTTAAGGAAATCTTTTACACACACACGCACAAGCACACACACGCACACGCATGCACACACAAACACACACACATGCTTTAATAAATCAGAGCACTGCTCTGCTCTCATTTATAATGCTGCTGGGGATTAAATCTGGGATCTTTGGTGTCTCAGGCATGACAGTTTTTTTTGATGTTGTTGTTGCATTTTCATTATACTATTTCCACAGTCCTCGTGTGCCTATTGCCATTTTCTTTTCTTTTCTTTTCTTTTCTTTTCTTTTCTTTTCTTTTCTTCTTTCTTTTTTTGCCTCCAGAGTTATTGCTGGGGTTCAGTGCCTGCACCATGAATCTACTGTTCCTGAAGGCCATTTTTACCATTTTGTTGCCCTTGTTGCGCTTGTTATAGTTGTTATTATTGTCATAGCTATTGTTGTTGTTGGATAGGACAGAGAGAAATCGAGAGAGGAGGGTAAGACAGACACCTGCAGACCTGCTTCACCACCTGTGAAGCGATCCCTTGCAGGTGGCAAGCTGGGAGCTCCAACAGGGATCCTTATACAGGTCCTTGTGCTTTGCGCCATGTGTGCTTAACCCTCTGTGCTACCACCCAGATCCCCTATTGCCCATTTCTGTATCCTCTTTTGAGGGCCAAAATAATTTGTTGATGCATTTGTTTAGTTGTTCCCAATTTTTTTTTTTCTGTTGAATTTTTGGACTTTTTCCCCCCATATATTTTACATAATAGCCTTCTGTCAGATTATATTGTGAGAATATTTTTCCCATTTAGTAGGATTTTTTTTTTTGCTTCGATGATAGTTTCTTTCACTGTGAGAAAGCTTTTGAGTTTGACATTATTTATTTTTGTTATTATTTCCCTTGCTTCTGCAGTTGAGTTATTTAATACATCTCTAAAATTTTTACTCTGCTATGTATGTAAACTATGCTATGTAAACTTTTACCCTGATATGTCTATTTATAAATATATTTTATGGTTTCAGTTATTACTACATTTTGATCTTTATAACCTCATATTTATATAATATTACATTGACATTTCATCTGTTTTCTTTCTTTCTTTCTTCCTTTTTTTTTTTTTTTTTTTTTGCCTCCAGGGTTATTGCTGGTGCTTGGTGCCTGCACTACAAATCCATTGCTCCTCGAGGCCATTTTTCCCATTTTGTTGCCCTTGCTGTTGTCATTATTGTTGTTGTCATTGCTTTTGTTGTTGGATAGGACAGAGAGAAATTGAGAGAAGGGGGCAGACAGAGAGGGAGAGAAAGACAGACACGTGAAGACCCCTTTCACCTCCCATGAAGCGACCCTTCTGCATGTGGGTCACCGGGGGCTCAAGCCCGGATCCTTAGGCTGGTCCTTGCTCTTTGTGCCATGTGTGCTTAACCTGCTGCACTACCACTCGACCCCCCCATAGATATATTTTCAATTTTAGTTTGAAATTCATCATTTATGTACTCAAGTATAGTTTAAAGAACCTGTCAAAATAAGAGTCTTGTGCTCAACAGTCTGTTTAAACATTACATACTGATTGTACCTTCAAAGTATCTATATTCTTCTCAATTATATTGTTTTGAAATTTCTGCTCTTAGAGTTGAATGCTATTCAAATTTTTAGGGATTATACTTTAAAAAAATTAATAATAGTTTTTTTGTTTTTGAAGTATCTTTGGTTTACAAAAAGATAATCATTTTAGATTTCTTACTTCTTCAAAATGCGTCCTATCACTACCCCCACTGGACCCTCTTCTCACCCCTGTTATCCTCTCTCCCTGCCCCATCCTTCTTAATGTCAGTTCTGCTGACAGAGTTGATGTTTCTAATGAGGTTCATGTATTTTCTTGGATTTATTATCCCCCCTGAGGTAATTGTACATTTTTGTTACATATGAACCTGTTAGTATTTGACTCATATGTACAAAAATTGCACATTTTTGTTACATATGAGTCTGTAACTGTAGGTATGATTTAGAATTAATGGGATCCTGTATCTTTTGCTTAAGAAGCTCTTTGTGCCTCCTTAAAAAACTGACTGAAAACTTAGCAGGATAACATTTCTTGGGCAGAGGTCTTTTCCATTCATAACTTTGAAGATATCCTAACAGCCATTTCTGACCTTTTGAGTTTCGATCAGTTGATGGTTTTATGGGGCTTCCCTTATGGATGATTCTTTACTTTTTTCAGTCAGCATTCAAAATGATCTCTTTGCCATTTTCACTATTATGTGTAGGTGAACTCTTTTATGTTAACTTCATTTTGTATTAGTCTGTTTTCTTTTGTCTTATCTTTTTGCTTTCCACATTTAATAACATTTGTCTTCTTGCAGCTGTTTGTCCCTACTTTATTTTCTTTCTTTTCACCTTAGTCACTTCACTTGTATTTCACTTGATCAATGATATGAAGTTTTCTGTAAGATTCCTCAATATTTCTCTGAATTTTTTTTCAGTCATCCTCTATAATTCTTCTCAATTTGGAGAGCATCCCTAAGATCATAGCTTTGAGATCTTCACAAGAGTTTTATTTAGATCTGCTGAAGTGGGATTTTCTTCAAACTGTTGTCTTATGCCAACATTATAGGAGATTTACTTTGTCTTTATATCATGTTTGATTCTCTGGGAAGATCATGGTCAGTATTCCATGTAGAGCCTGGCTACAGTGGATATTGAGACTGTGGGTGGCAGGGACGTAGCTAGAACTGGGCAGTGATCACAGAGGCAGGAGACTGGAAACATCTTGGCTGATTTAACCTCCAAATTTATGATCCATTTTGAGTTAACTTTAATGCTTGGTGATTCAGTTTCATTCCTTTGCATATGACTATTCATTTTTCCCCACACTATTTTTGAAGTAATTTTTCTTTCTCTATTTTGTACTCTTAGATGCTTTGTTGTAGGTTAGCTGTCCATATATATGAGATCCATTTCTGGACTTTCAATTCTATCCCACTGATCTATGTGTCTACTTTTGTTTCAGTATCATACTGTTTCAATTATTATAGTTTGGTAGGATAGTTTGAGTCAAAGAATTTATACATTTTTATTCCCCCACCCATTATTGCATTGACAATGCAGAGTCTTCTGTGGATATCAATACATTTCAGTAACATTTGACCTATTTCCTTAAATAATGTCATTTGAATATTTATATGAATATAAAAGAAAATTATTTAAAAGTTGAGAAAAATAGGAAATTTTACTTAGATACCAAGCTCAAAGAAACTGTCAGTACTCATTTGTTACTGCCAAACGTATGTTGAAAGAATCTTTAAAGTTGGCAAGTTTTGAATATTAAGATTTGATTGTTTACTGAAAATAGGTATCTTTTAGAATCTATTTATGATTTTTAGTAACAGCCATAAGAGAGCCCATAATTTTTATTTTGGGGGGTATATTTATTTAAAAAATACCAATTTACAGAATGGTTGTTGTCACAGCAATAAAGTTCCGCATTTCCATTTGATAGGTGTTAGCACGTCTGAACCACTAATTTTTCCTTGGCACTTGAGTGCTTAAAATAAAAATCTTATTATATAGTTTTCTGACATCCTACAATGCCAAATTACATATGGTCTAGTGATCTTCAGTTATTGTTTGTTTTGTTTTATTGTGGTAGAGGGAAATCAGTTAACATGTTTGATCAGGTTATTTTCAATAATTTAGATCTATTGTTAAGATCTAGATTTACTGAAATTAACCTTGAGAGGTACATCAATTTTTTTTTACTACATGTATGATGATTTTTCTTTGTAACTAAATTCCTCAGGACAATAAAATTAAAGGGTTGGTTTCAAATTGACTACATTGAAGGTTTATTTTACAACAGGAACCCATGTGTTCTCAGACCTCAATGACCAGAGACCTTATTTGGGTAGAACAGGTGAATGGTTCTAACTTTTGAGAAAAAGAAAACCTATAAGAGTTCATTAAGACCTTGTATTCAGCAACTATTGTTTATTACTTATAAGATGAAACAACCAATAGGTATATTAAGAATCAAGGGGGGGATAAAGATATTTTGATGTTAAAATGTTTTGATATTAAAACGGGGCCTAAATTCTTCCAAAAGATGCATAAGATGGAAATGTACTGGTTTTGGTAGCAGTGTAATGGTGATGGTTATGATGTCAATGTCTACTATATTTTGTTGCCACTGTTACAGATGTCATTTCTAACCATATGTCTCAGCTGTACCTTGTTAGTCACCATGGGAATTATGGGACACATTTGACACTTCCTGAACTTCCAAGATAGCACTCACAGGACATATTATTTCTGCTTTGGTCTATAAGCAAAATCTGCCCAAACAGATGGCTCTGTCTAAGCTGGAGACAGATTTAGGCTTACAAAGATGCTGGTATACTTGGAATAAGCTTTCTAAATGGAACTTTGCATTCTTTCAAAGTTGTAAACAAACACACAAACTTGGACTTCTCATTGATATTTTCTAATGAAATCATTAGATTCTCTTCCCTCATATAAGTTTCATATTTATGTGTTTACCAATATCCTTTCAGAGCATGTTGATGTGTTTGTTGATTCAGAGAGGCTGAAAATGATTCTGGTTGGCGTGCTTTCACATCTGAGTAGCATCTATGTTGCACAGAGTATTTTGAGCACTGTAAAAAGTCTCATTTTTCTTTCCTCCATGAAGTTAAAAATGTTTTGTTTTTAACCATTTTAGGTCTTTTGCATAATCTTTATGCCTTTACTGATGTTTGCAACACTTCTCAATTTAGTACCATCTGTGAATCCATCAGTATGCTATTTACTGCCTCTTCTACATCATTAAGGGAGATGTTATGGCAATAATGTTTTATTTACATGTCAGTTTTCCAGGAAGCTCAAAATATACTTATATAATAATTGTATTAAACAAAGGTACTCATGTGAGGTAAAGAAATTTTAAATTAGAGGCTATTTCAATAGAGTGTGACATTTTAAATATAAGTGAATATTTCACTGATTCTGGAGTTTAGCCCTGTCTGTTATTAGGTATTCTTGTTCAGGAAGTTGATCCAGGAAGTTGTAGCTACTGATGATCCTGTAATGACATGAAAGGTAGGAGTGGTGGAGTAAATTGGTGACTGTGCTTTATTTTTCTTCTCTTTATTCCAGTATCAATCTCTTAATTGTTGTGAAAACATCAGGAAGGTGAAACGAAGAAAGAGAAACAAAAGAATCATTAAAGTTGACAAAAATCATATTGTCTGTCTTCCTTTTAAATTATCAATGTTTGTACAACCTTTCAGAGGCCTCCAGATGAAGGATGTGTGTGTGTGTGTGTGTGAAAATGGAAAAAGAAAACCTGTATTAATGACTGAATGTCATCTTTAAATGGCATTGTGCTATGCTAATCAGGTTGTGTTTGGTTAAGTATATGAAAAAAAGCAGTATCTTTTGCATTTATTTGTTATTTTTACCAGCTATCCAATTACTATCTCACTATTAGCAAATATATAAGGGACCTCGGCTCTTTCTTGGTATTTGATTTAGCTGTAGCTGTGCACATCATAAGTTAAATGCCATTAGTAGCTCATACCACCTCTATAAGTTAGTTCAAGAATTTTACTTTGGTTCAGGGAGATAGCTCACCAGGTAGGGCATGCGCCATATCATGTACATGACCCATGGGTTTGAGTCCCCAGCCACAAGGGAGATGTGATAACACTGAAAGAAGCTGTAGTTCTGTGGTATCTCTTCCCTCTTTGTGTGTGTCTTCTCAAATTACAAGCAGAGGAGTAATCTCATGTACCCTGAGACTCAAGCTCCACAAAGTATAACAGAAGAATTTTTCCTCTCCCAATTTGGGTAATGAAAACTGTTGCTGAGTTTAGTTTGCAACCTGTTACTTGCTTACTATGGAACTGAAAAAAGACTTTTTTTGTGTTTAATAGAACTTCTGGGCGATATTCTAAATGAATGTTTTCTCTTATCAAGCTCATTAAATCCATCAACTTTCTATTTTTTACTTTATTTTATTTATTATTGGATAGAGACAGAGAGAAATTGAGAGGCAAGGGGGAGATAGGGAGAGAGGCAGAGAGACACCTGCATCCCTGTTTGACCACTCATGAAGCTTTCCACCTGCAGGTGGGGACCAGGACTTTGAGCTTAACCAGGTGTGCCACCACCTGGCTCCATTAACTTTGTATTTATCTGTGGGTTAACATAATAGTTTGGAGGCAAATGCATAAATGAACTGCAGAGTGTAAGAATATAAAATCTGGGCCAGTAAAACAACTCACCTGGATAGTGTACCAAGTTGCTCTTACAACTTTGGTGGAAACTTCGGTGCTGTGGTGTTTTTCCTTCTCTCTATCTGTGTCTTTCAATCTTCTGCACAGTGGTGAGGCCTCGGTGACTATTAACAACAACATTTCAAATAACATGCATGCATACATACATGCATAGACACATGTATGTGTGTGTTTATATATATGTATATATATAATTTGTGGAAAATTCTAAAAAGTGAAGTTTTTGTGTTTTTAAGTATTTAAGTTGTTCACTGACTGGATGCACTTAGTTCCTCCAGTTTCCTTATGATCAAAGAAGCATGGAAGCCAGGATTCAAATCCAATAGTAGGAAGTCTAGAGTTCTGATTATTCTTCCCATTTTTGTGACTAGTTGGTAGCAAGTTTGGTTTTAACCCCAGAATGTACTCTGGGACCTTATATGTATAATCAGATCACATCAATTATATAAAAATTATCTGCTAAGGGCCATACCAATGAAGGTGGTAAATACATAACATAATTGTTGTATGAATATGGTATGGTAAGAATATGGTATGTTTTCTGTGTTTCCATGTTAAATTTTTCCTCCAGTGTTATTGCCATGCCTCAGAACTTCTTACCAATAGCTTTGAACTCTTTAGTTAATTCTACATTATTCCCACAGAGATTAATCACAGGGTAGATTTCTAATGTTATAAGAGTCAATAATAAAGATTATGGTTGAATGTTCCATTAGGCAGAAGAAAGAAATTTTGGCAAAACCAACCGAGCTCATAGACCCCACTTATTTTTACTGGGACAAATATAAAGAGCTGTCTATAGCTAGAATGTCGTGCTCCAAATTCCATTTGTCCTGTTTGAACTTCAGTATAATTATATAAAGTGCTTTAAGAAAGGGAAATACATGCTCCATTGCCCTTCTAACATATGAAAAATCCTGACATCCTCTAGGAGAGGAAAAATCTGGAGAAACCCAATGACAGCAAACCCACAAACAGATTTTAAAAGTAACACTATTGGTAAATTCCAGGAAAGAAAAGCTATTTACAGTGTATGCTATGAATATTTGGAAACAATAGTAGGAAATATGAATGTGCTAGAATATGTGAGTAATAAGTATTTTTTTAAGTTTGCATAGAAGCAATGAGCATGCATTTGTGGTCTCATTTGGAAACAAATCCCTCTTGCTTTTCCAAAGCTTCACTGTGCTTTAGTTCAATTATAAATACCACTTAGTCCCATATAATGTTATATATCTGCTAGAGTTATACTTTGTATATAGTATACAAAGTATATAGTATATGGTACTTTATATATATATATATATATATATATATAGTACATAGTACATAGTACATAGTACAATGCTAACTGCAAAGAGTTGAGTTCTTCTTTTTTCTTCCAGTGATAGCTCCAGGAATTGATAGTGGTTGAACCATGGCACTTTACTAATAATAGTAATTTAGAGATGAAGTCTTGGAAATGCTAGCCATCAAAACAGGAGGGGAGCAGTTACACAGTTTAGATTGAGGACACAGTAAGTATATGTTTGCTGCCAGATGATCCATCAACTTAATGCAGTGCTGTAGTTTCTTACTTTGGTTTGACAGTGTGTTTCTAACAAAAAAATATATAACTCTGCCATCTTAACCTCTCAGTGTATGTGACCTATGTCTCTTGTAAGTGGTTACTTATGAGAGTTTGTGATGTTGAAGGGGGTTTTGACACCTTGTAGAATTTCCTCTAAGTGGCTTAGAAGAAACATGCGTAGACATTTTTGTAGGGCCATCCCTGGTAGTTATCAGGTTTGAACTCTCACTGAGCTGGAGCAATGCTACTAGAATGAAGTATCAGAGGAATAATGCCAAGAAAGTATTACCATGATGGGTAGCCATGGAAAATGGATCACTAATAGACTGGAGTTGTTTTTTAGGAATTCTCTGGAAAGGCAGTGAGCTACTTTCCATGTTGTAGTTCCTTGTACCAAAGCTTAGACTTTTAATGAACTTATCAGAGGAAAAATTGCTTATAGTATAGTAATGTCTCTAGTTTTGCCAGTTCACAGTTCCAAAGATATCTATGAAGAGAAAGGGTACTGACAAAATGTAATGACCATTTTTTTAGGTAACATTTAGTATATCAGCTTTTTAAAATTTTTAATTATTTAAATATGCATAATAATTATTATTCAAGTCTTTGTGGAATTCTTAGTATACAACCTCTTTTTTTAAAATAAACACTGTGAGGATGTAACAGTTTAAGTTTGGAGTCTTGAACATGTTAATTGTTCTTACTTTGGTTTATGCAGCTTCTTTGAGGAAAAATAAATCATTTGCTAGCAGAGATATTAGTCGATCACTCATTCATTGACAGTTAGCATCATTCACTCAGTGCTTTATTAAACAGTGTGTTGGAAGATAAATTAAGTAATCTATCCTTAATCTTAGCTCCAAGTTCCTGGACATGAAATTTAAATGAAGATTACAAAATGTCTGAGATTCTATTTTGGAATACAAAGGGTATTTGAAACTAATTTTCATTCTCTGTTGAACAAGCCATTCCATTATAGGCATGAATAAAATACATCACATTTACTGTTCTGATGATGCTAAAAATTCATTACCAGTTCCCCAGTCACATCATTTATGAGCGCAAAGTACATCACATAACCTCCAATCTCTAACAGTGGAAGGCTTATACAAGGCTGGGTACTTCCAGAATACTGTTACTTCCTTTTATGTAACAACTGAACATCCATCCTTGTCCTCCTCAGATGACTTCCCCAGCATGTTAGAACAGTAAAAATTAGTTTAGTCTCATAACCAAATCAGAGTGAACACATTAACTATATAATACCTATACTTCACTTTAAAAGTAATTCTGGGGAAATAGTTCAACTAGTAGAGTATAGAACTGCCATGCTGGAGGTTTCTTATTTGATAGCTGGCACTGACTGTACCAGAGTGATGCTCTGACTCCTCTCCACTGGACACCCCTCACTCTGCATTATGTGAAGCTCTTTCTCATATGTAATAAATCTTTAAACAATTCCTGGGGGCTGGTAAAGCACACACTTTACCATCTGTGAGGACCTGGGTCAGATCCCCACTGTCCTTCTCACAGGAAGAACCAAATCTCAGGCGAATGTGTGAAAGAATGTAGAGAGTGAAATAAACAAATAAAATTAAACAAAATTATGTTTGATAAGGGAGCAACTGGATAATATTTTTTTAAAAAACCCAACAAACAAGAATAACAACAACAACAAACAAACAAACACCGTGGGGGCCAGACAGTAGCACAGCAGGTTTAGTGCACATGGTGCAAAGTGTAAGGGCCAGAGTAGGGATCCCGGTTCCAGCCCCTGATTCCCCACCTACAGCAGGTCACTTCACAAGTGGTGAAGCAGATGTAAGTGTCTATCTTTCTTTTCCCCCTCTGTCTTCCCCTCCCCTCTCGATTTCTCTCTGTCCTATCTAACAACAGCTACAATAGCAACAACAACAATAGTAACAAGGGTAGCAAAAAAATGGGAAGAAACAGCCTCCAGGAGCTATGGATTCGTAGTGCAGGCACTGAGCCCCAGCAATAACCCTGGAGTCACAAACAAAACACACACACGGGAGTCGGGCTGTAGCACAGTGGGTTAAGCGCAGGTGGCGCAAAGCACAAGGACCGGCATAAGGATCCCGGTTCGAACCCCGGCTCCCTACCTGCAGGGGAGTCGCTTCACAGACGGTGAAGCAGGTCTGCAGGTGTCTATCTTTCTCTCCCCCTCTCTGTCTTCCCTTCCTCTCTCCATTTCTCTCTGTCCTATCCAACAAAGACAACAACAATAATAAATACAACAATAAAAAACAACAAGGGCAACAAAAGGGAATAAATAAATAAAATAAATATTAAAAAAACCACACACATCATTAATACCAATAATAATGCAAACAACTATGACAATAAGGCAGTGTCACAAGGCATACTTTTGATTCAGATTTTACTATGTTAATACATATAGACTGAACTCTTTCTTTTCAGATAGTACATAGGACCCCTATTCTACTCTTGTCTGATCATTTTTGATGCTTCTTTTACTTTTACAGAATTGCATAGCACTACCTTGCGCCTACCTCATTCTTCTTCTTCTAGCATTTGCCCTTCTTCCGTAGCCAGTCAACAGCGTCAGATTGAGCCTGATGTAAAGTTTCGAGACCTCCTTTGAATCTGGAGAGGTGGCAGTCGTTGACTATGTGGGTCATAGTCTGTCTGTAGCCGCAGGGGCAATTCGGGTAGTCTCTGGCACCCCAGCGATGGAACATAGCGGCGCACCGGCCATGGCCTGTTTGATAGCGATTGAGGAGGGCCCGATCATAACGTGCTAGGTCAAAGCCGGGTTGACGCTTGCAGGGGTCTGTGATGAGGTGTTTGTTCTTTACCTCAGCTGACTGCCAACTCTGTTTCCAAGAGTCTGGAACAGAGAAGTTCAGTGTAGGCGTAGGGGACCAGATTGGGTGACGAGACGTCAAGCGTTGGACAGGGTGGGCGAAGATATCTGCGTATATTGGCAGGTCCGGTCGAGCGTAGACGTGGGAAATGAACTTAGATGATGCCGCATCCCGACGAATATCTGGCGGGGTGATGTTGCTAAGAACTGGCAGCCATGGAACCGGGATGGAACGGATGGTTCCAGAAATTATCCTCATGGAGGAATATAATTTGGAATCGACCAAGTGGACATGGGGGCTACGGAACCGTACTGGGGCACAGTATTCTGCAGTGGAATAGCATAATGCCAGAGATGATGATCGTAGTGTGGAAGCACTCGCACCCCATGAGGAGCTGGCCAGTCTTGCAATGATGCTATTCCTCGCGCCCACCTTTGCTGCAGTTTTTATGAGATGTTCGTGAAATGACAGGGTGTGATCGAGAGTAACGCCAAGATAGACTGGCTGGGCTTCATGCCGGATTCTCGTATCGCCAAGCTGCACATTAAGCTCATGCGAGGCCGAGGTATGGTGTAGATGGAAAACAGATGATACCGTTTTTGCAGTGCTAGGGATTAGTCGCCATTTTTTACAGTCATCAGATATCAGAGACATGTCTTTCGTGAGTGTTTCCTCGAGGATGTCAAACCTGGATGCCTGAGTTGCACAGCTGATGTCATCGGCGTAGATGAACTTCCTTGAAGAAGTTTCTGGAAGGTCATTGATGTAAATATTAAATAGCGTAGGAGCCAGAACAGAGCCCTGGGGGAAGCCACTTGATACAAGTCTCCATCTGCTAGACTTGTCAACCAGATGCACCCGGAATCTTCTGTTTCGGAGAAGAAATGATATAGCCTACCTCATTGTGCCCATTTATCTGGGAATTTCTGTAGGATAACCCCTGTGTAAACAGATTGTGCTTTCATGTCAACCTTTCATGTTTGTTAGCTGCTTCTAAACTGCTAAATTAATTTGTTTGAGTAGATATAATCTTGTCATCATTAATAAATATTAAGTAGTAAATGCAGGCTTTGTAGAAAAAAATAACTTGTTCTATCTCAGTTTAATTTTCTCAGTAACAAATTGTAACCTTGTAGATAAGAGAGAAGAAAGCAAAGCAATGTATTTGAAGTGGAGCTTGGATTTGAATAACAATGTTTTTTACTAGTGAACTTGGGAAAACTGCCTTGTAGTATGCAATTAACTGCAGTGTCAAGACCAAAAGTGAGTAATCAATAACTTATTATCAATCTAAGGGTCCTTATTAAAGTTCTTCTAGTTTGATAGTTTTAATTTTAAAAATATCAAATATAAAAAAAAAGCAGACATAATAAAACAGAACATAATGATAATGGAAGCCTTAGGGTGTTTTGGAAAAGTGACCATTGAAACTAAAATCTTCTCCACTTTACTTAATGATGCATTTTGATGATGTTTAAAGTAAATTCAAGCAATTGGAAATTGGCTCTCCTTCTGGCTTGTTACCTTCTACCTCTAGTTCTTGACTTTCCTTCTGAACTTGGATTATTTTACAAATCTACCCAATTCTTTTGTTGTAGCAAATGAGACCAGACCAGAGAACCAAATATTTGGAAAAGGAGAAACTTTATTTGTGCCAGTGGGCTTAGTTTGGATCTCTTCAAAAAAGAAAAAAAAAAAAAGCACCAGCAGTCAGCCTTTGTTTATTGGGTATTTATTATACCTGGGTATTAATTATACCTACAGGACTGGTCTTTAAGCTGCTTGGCACAGTTTCCTTGGTGCTTAGCAAACAGGGAGTACAGACATAGATTACTAGCAGCTGGCTCTTACAATTACACAAGTCTTTGCATACCTTCCTGTATAAGGCAGTGGCATTCCCTTTGTCCACATTTAGCCTGACCTTTCTTTAACTATCTCACTGTTAATATGAAGGCTGTTAGTTATGAAATCCGTTCTAACTATGGAGGAGGAGTTTTATATTCTTTCTCCCTTTATTACCTATGGGACTCCTTGAAGATTCAGTTGGGATGACTTGTTCATGAATATCTTTCCAGGTAGGAGCACTGAACTAAGGAGTCTAGTGACCAGGAATGTGAACTTCAGTCAGATCTCTGCTCAGACTTCGCTTCTGTTCAGCTCTGTGCATTCTTGGAGAAATTGTTTAGGAAACCTACTTCTGCTTCCTTATCTATAAATTAACATCTAAATCTCTATGTTAGGTGATAGGACAGGGTTTATTTTAATATTTACATGCTTAACCCAGTACAGGCAGTAACATATTTCCTTTTCTTGCTGTATATAATTTAAGAAAAAAAGTATGTAAGAAAAATCTTGACTAAGTAAAAGTAATGTATTTTACTATACAAATGAAATGGAAAATTTTCAGTCTCTATTATAAAGCAAGGAAATATGAGAGTTGTTTTGTTTTTACTTAATATAACTATATTTCTTTGCATTTATTTAGCACAGTCATAGGGCTCAATACAAAATATATATGGCTTTCAAGATATATCATCAGGTGCTTGCAATGTGGGCAGTAGAGATCACACACACACACACACACACACACACATAGACACACACACAAGGAAATCCAGCAATAAGCCAACAAGTTACACATGGCTAGTACCACTGTCTTCTAAGGTCTTCAACTCAGCTTTGAATAATAACTCTTTGAATATCACTTTAACTTCTTTACATACAGATTGTTTGTTCTTCCCATCAAGAACTGTATTGTTATTGTTGAGATGTGGGTTTAGGAATTGTTATTATTAAACTGCGGTGAGCAGTTTATGTTCTTTTGTCCCTCAGATTAACTCAGAGAGCTTCAGTACCCTATTGCCTGCGTAGCTGTATCCATTTTTTTTTTCCCAAATCAGTACTTAAGGCCTGGTCTTGAAACCTATTCTATCTCTTTTTCTTCTCTGATTTTATGTGCATCTTTTAATTCTTTCTTCCTTTGTGAAAGAATACAGGCCAGCAGTACAATCCTTTTCTGTGATCATTCTGCCTGGGGAGTACCATTTCAAACCCGCCCCACCTTTGTTGAACACCTGCTTTTTGTATTTTCTTACCTACTGTTACAATAGTGTCTTTCCTTCTCTCTCTTCCTTTAGTAATAGACATGAAATATTGTTTCATTTCTTTGAAGTGAGTCTCTGTTGCTACACTCCCTCTGTGCTTCTGTGGGTGTAGGTTAAAGGAAAGCAGAAACTATATATCAAAAAATTGTCACTGTCAGTCAAGCTGCCTCTGGGGCAAATTTCAAGATTCACTGAGCCTGCTATGTTCCTAGTTTTTCCTAGAAATGTCATAAGTGAGAACCTCTTCTTCACCATCAATGATTCTCTATCCCTGGAGTGTATTCTAGGATGTGCTATGAATAAGGACACCTCTGTGCTACCTCCTATACTTTGGTTGTCTGCTGTCTCTGGATTCAAGATTTCCTAGACTTGTCAAGACACCACATTGTGCTACTCCTGTTGGTGGCAAACGAACTAATCTGGCTTTCTATTTTGACTCTTCTCTGAAAGTCTTACAGCAGATTCTTAATAGCAAAGTCTCTGCATCTAATTTTAATCCCTTAAAAGAACTTGCCTTGGGCACAGGTGGTGGTGCACCAGATGAGCATGCACACATTGCTGTGCATGAGAACCCAGGTTCAAGCCCCCAGTCCCTAATATGGGGGGTGGGGGCAAGCCTCATGAACAGTGAAGCAGAAATGTAGGTGTCTCTCATCTAACCTTCCTCTCTCAATTTCTCTCTATCTTAGCAAACAAAAGAAAGAGGGAAAGAAAGATAAAGAAAAAGAGGAGAGGGGAGGGGAGGGGAGAGGGGAGGGGAGGAGAAGGGAAGGGAAGGGAAGGGAAGGGAAATGTTGTTGTTGAGGTGGTCTGGTGTCGGGCTGCACCGCGGAGAAGAGAGCGGACGTCCAGAGCAAAGGGGTACACAGATCTTTATTATAGGATGGGGGGGGAGGTTTGGTTCAGACCACGTGGAGCCAGCCAGCAATGGCCGACCACGGGGGGAGAGCAGGGAGCGAGACCTCAGAGAGGGAGAGCCGAGAGCCCAGAGAGCGAGAGGGGAGGGGTGAGGGGGCTTTTTATTGGGCGACAACCAGGGATGACGTGTAGGGCCAGGATTGGTTGAAAGGGGGCACTCTAGGATTTAGCGGGGCATAGAAAAACCTGGGGGCGGAGCCTGCATCAGAATAAGTCCTCAGCAACATCTCCTCCTATCCCTTTATATCTAAATGGACACAGTAAAGAAAAATGGAATGGAGCAGGCTTAAATGTTTTAGAGGAATGCCATGCTCAGGTGGGAAGATGTAGGACTTTCTGTGGAGGAGGGAAGGCTTAAATGGCTGCCAACCTTGTGAGATTTATGCGTCCTCCTGTGCTCAACCCCTCTTTAGAGAGAGAGACTTACCTGGAGAGACTCATCTCATAGGTTTAAGCGCAGCCTGCTCAACCATCTCTTCACAATATCTCTACATCTTTTCTATCTTTCTACCTAGTAATAGCATAAGATGTACAAAGTCTATAAAAGACTATCATGGGGCAGAAACCTTTTGGGCATAAGCCTACATGACATAACAAAATAGGAAGGGACACGAAGGGGAGAAGTAAAAGCCAGTGTGGTGTGAAGGGAAGGATTGGTGTGTAAAGGAGCATTCCCTGTTTGGGTGGGGAAAGGGGCAAGGGTACATAATGAGGGGGAGGCGGGAGGCATGACCCACCAAACAGAGGGGCTATTTGGCATTGTATAGTCCTCAAGGCAACAGTCTGTAAAGTCTATGAATTACTCAGGATCAGTCTATGAAAAACCAGCAACGTGAAGGGAAGGAAGCTGCTGTAAAATTGTCTAAAGTGTCCAAAGGGTATACCAGCAAGTCCGATAGAAGTCTCAGTCCAAAGTAAGCGACTAGGGGAGAAATGGCAGGGGATGAAATGCTGCATGAGGAAGGTCAGCCTCTGGAATTCTGCTTTTCTGTAGATTGTGAGCTGGAACCGCCAAAACGTGACAGGTCAAAGCAAAAGCAGGAAAGGCAGACAGGCAGTAAAAAGTTTCTGTCCTTGGAGTCTGCGAATCAGATTCTTCAGATTGCGTTGAGTGACATCTAGGGTTTCGGGGGGTGTGCCACGGTAGTCGTGCCATCTAGTGAGTGACGTCAGGGTGTGCAGGGGTTCAGATGGTTTTTCCGGGATTCCTGTAAAGAAACACAAACAATCTGCTTCTCGTGGTTAGCAGGGCATCTGATTTGAATGCTTTATAGAAGAAGAGGTTTGGTGCCTTGACCAACTGAGTATTGGGGGATGTATCTTTCCTATTCATTTATGATTACATTTTATATTATTTGTCATGGTAGTCAGCCGTTTATCTGGAGGGTCCTGGGTGATTCATGGGGAAAAAGACCTTATCTTTTAACAAAGACTCTAAGGTGTAGGGAAGCGGGAACTATCTTATCCCCCTTTTTTTTTTTGTATCTTGCCTTTTGTTGTGTAGGTTAAAGGAAAGCAGAAACTATATATCAAAAAATTGTCACTGTCAGTCAAGCTGCCTCTGGGGCAAATTTCAAGATTCACTGAGCCTGCTATGTTCCTAGTTTTTCCTAGAAATGTCATAAGTGAGAACCTCTTCTTCACCATCAATGATTCTCTATCCCTGGAGTGTATTCTAGGATGTGCTATGAATAAGGACACCTCTGTGCTACCTCCTATACTTTGGTTGTCTGCTGTCTCTGGATTCAAGATTTCCTAGACTTGTCAAGACACCACATTGTGCTACTCCTGTTGGTGGCAAACGAACTAATCTGGCTTTCTATTTTGACTCTTCTCTGAAAGTCTTACAGCAGATTCTTAATAGCAAAGTCTCTGCATCTAATTTTAATCCCTTAAAAGAACTTGCCTTGGGCACAGGTGGTGGTGCACCAGATGAGCATGCACACATTGCTGTGCATGAGAACCCAGGTTCAAGCCCCCAGTCCCTAATATGGGGGGTGGGGGCAAGCCTCATGAACAGTGAAGCAGAAATGTAGGTGTCTCTCATCTAACCTTCCTCTCTCAATTTCTCTCTATCTTAGCAAACAAAAGAAAGAGGGAAAGAAAGATAAAGAAAAAGAGGAGAGGGGAGGGGAGGGGAGAGGGGAGGGGAGGAGAAGGGAAGGGAAGGGAAGGGAAGGGAAGGGAAGGGAAATGTGGCTGAGGATTTGCATGCAGGCACCAAGTCCCAGTGAAAACGTTGGTGTCAATGAAAGAAAAAGGGAATGGGGGTGGGAGGTGGGAGCAGGACTCATCTTTTCCCTCCCAATCCCCTGACCTTGTTGGGTCAGTGACAGTCCTCATACTCAGAGCCTTATGCTTTTAATCCCAATGTGCAAGTCACTGCACCATCTCCCAGCTACTATGTCCATGACATACCTTGAAAACCAAGGTATGTGATAGTGCCTGTGTATGCACCTAATACCTGTGTACAGGAGACTTAGAGCCTAAAAAGGAATTTCCTAAAGGTGGAAAGTCAGTAATGTAAGTAGTTTAAAGAAGCATATTACTTGTCATTCTTTCAAATCTTGCCTGTGGCCTCCATCTATAATAATTCCAAGGTCCTTCTTTCTTTCTCATAGGTTTATGTGCTGTTCACAATAAAAGAGTATATCTCAAGGCTAGATTGGGGTTAGTGCAGAAACCAAACTGCCAGGAATTGGACCTTATTTTGCCCCTCAGTATGTGTGTAATTTTGAGTGATCTTTTAAAATTTCTGCTCCTTAGTTTTTCCATACAAGATGATAGCATACACCCCACAGAACTCTTAGCAGGGATAAGTTAAAATGTTTTAAGGTTTTATTATTGTCTCAAACTAAAAACAGAAAGTGATTTTTTTTTCTTGTCAGGGTTATTCCTGGGGCCTAGTGCCAGCATGACAGTCCTACTTTTCATGGTGACCCCTTCCTCCCTTCCTCTCCTCTCCTCTCCTCTCCTCTCCTCTCCTCTCCTCCCCTCCCCTCCCCCCCTCCCCTCCTCTCCTCTCCTCTCCCCTCCCCTCCTCTCCTCTCCCCTCCCCTCCCCCCTCTCTCCTCTCTTCTTTCCTCCTCTCTCCTCTCCCCTCCCCTCCCCTCCCCTCCCCTCCCCTCCCCTCCCCTCCTCTCCTCTCCTCTCCTCTCCTCTGCTCAGCTCTAGTTTATGTGGTACTGGGGATTGAACATGGAACTGTAGAACCTCAGGTATGAAAGTCTTTTGACTACCATTACACTACCTCCCCCCCCAGGCCCTCGACTCATAATAGACCACATTTTCTTCCAGCTATTTATATTTATCATGTATTTCTTTGGATGTATCTCTATAGTAATGGATTCTATAAAATTTTAAGCAATAGTTCTTCATATAACTGCTACTTAATAGAAGATTTTCAATGTGTTTGAAGCTATGGTTGATGATCTGAAATTTGCAGCCTTCAAAACCTGAAATTTTGTACTCTTAATCAGCCTGCCTTAAATCTGTATATTTAGTCTGTTAACTTTATCCATTATCATTTTGTAAATATTATCTTTTCTCCCAGCGTAGAAACTTGAGTGAGTTCATCTGTGAATGAAAAGTCTTTGTAAGCAGAAAAATTCTATGCAAATACAGAATATATTAATTCTGGACTCACAAAGTAGTTATCTTCAAGTGAGAATAAGGCAGCTATCTTTAGAGTCACATGGTAGAAAAAGGGATGAAGGTGATAAAAAGTGCATGAAAGCTTTGCCCATTATTTACTGATGACTGAATATGGTTAATAATTTTCTTGTCAATACATTTAGGTATCTGTGAAAGTTTAGTTGTGCTCAGTATATTTTTAATGTATCCAGCTGGCAGAGCAAAATTTCATTGTCAATTAACATTTATCAGAGGTGACTTTGAACTGTCTTCCTGAGGAAAAACCTTCAGTGATTTTCAGGTACAGATTCTAACTAAAATTTACGGATGGACTAGGTGAAATGTTACTGGCTTTATATTGCTACTACTTCATTTTCTAGTTTCTTTATTGGGAAGTTAGCTAAGTCTGCCATCATTGTCAGGAGAGCTATGAGCAAATAGCAGCCTATTCCCTCAAGGTGCTCTTGTTGATATGGGAAATAGGAAGGAAATGTCACTGGAAGCATCAAAGGTTTATAAATCTTGACTTCAATATTGACACAACAGCCATAGTGTTCTTAACTTGGTCTGATATTCTTTAAAGTCTCTTAGGTGGCCTAACATGGCAATAAACTCTACTTGGTTGAATGAAATGTGACTTTAAATGCTTTCTCAAGGCCTATGAATGTATTTGTGAATTTTTACTAAAATCAAAATTAATCTGAGCATGTGAATTTTGATTATATCTTATTAATTCCTTGAGAAAGGTTTGAAAAATAGTTCTGACATATGTGCAATAAAACAAATTAAATAAGGGGATGGGCATGGCCCCCTGGGTTGAGTGTACATGGAAATTTTTTGCATAACCATATGGGACCCCCGTGTCCATAACTCATTCATATTATAATTGACAATTTTTACTCTTCATCACCATTTTCTGTGTCCCTCATCCCTCTTGTAACCCTCATTCTGCTTTCTGTTTCTGTAGGTTTTGTTTAATTCTCTTTATTTACCTATTGGTTAGAGACAGCCAGAAATCAAGAGAGAAGAGGATGATAGAGAGGGAGAGAGACAGAGAGACACCTGCAGCCCTGTTTCACTACTTGTGAAGCTTGCCCCCTGCAGGTCAGGGCTGGGCACTAGAACCTGAGTCCTTATGCATTGTAATGTGTGTGCTCAACCAGGTGTGTCACTACTCAGATCCTGTTTTTATAAGGTTAATGTTTTTTGATTCCACATATGAGTGCATTTTTTTCTTTCTTCAGCTTATTTCATTTAGCACAATGCCTCCAAAGTTCAATCATGTGTCAAATGACAACATTTTAAAAATTTTATGTGACATGCACATGACTTCTTTTTAGTTCTTTTATCCATTAATAGATACTTACATTGTTTTCACATCTAACAATGACAATATCAATAACAACAACAATAATATCTACAACAACAATAAACAAGGGCAACAAAAGGGAAAATAAATAAATAAATATTTAAAAAATATATATATAAGAAAGTATTTTAATCATCTGAAGAAGCCTTCATATCTTATTCCCTTTTTTCCATGACCACTGATGTAATTTTTTAAACCTTTCATTGTTTTTTCCTTGTGCTTTGTGCCACGTATGCTTAGCCCACTGCACTACTGCCCGACCCCCAGTATGTAGCTTTCTCTCTCCCTCTTTCTCTCAATTCTCTCTGTCCTATCCAGCAATAGCAGCAACAACAACAATGAAAAAAGAGATGGCCTCCAGGAGCAGTGGACCAAGTGTCAGTGCTAACTCTAGAGGCAAAAAAAAAAAAAAAGGATGAGCAAGAGGGAAGACAATTAGAAGAGAAGGTTAAAAGAGATGTACAGAGAATAGATCGTATAATGCCTCATAGGCCATGGTGAGGTGTTTTGATTTTATACTGTACATAATGGGAAGTTACCAGAAGTATTTTGGCAAAGGTACTCCTCAAAAAATTACCAGCTTCAACCTGCTGCATCCCACAACAATCTTGGGTCCATACTCCCAGAGGGCTAAAGAATAGGAAAGCTATTAAGGGAGGGGATGGGATACGGAGATCTGGTGGTGGGAATTGTGCGAAGTTGTACCACTTTTATCCTATGGCTTTGTCAACATTTCCTTTTTATAAATAATTTTTTTTTTAATTACCAGCTTCTGTTCATGAACTACTATCAATAAACAAAATTGTCAGTGAATGAGGAATCATCTTTTATTGATATTTTAAATATAATGTAGTATGATGCTAGTGGATTTGTCAGCCATCTTTAAATAGTTTGATGTGACCTTTGCCTCATTTATAACATTTTTTTAAAATTTATTTTTTATTTAAGAAAGGATAAATTAACAAAACCATAGGGTAGGAGGGGTACAACTCCACACAATTCCCACCACCCAATCTCCATATCCCATCCCCTCCCCTGATAGCCCTCCCATTCTCTATCCCTCTGGGAGCATGGACCCAGGGTCATTGAGGGTTGCAGAAGGTGGAAGGTCTGGCTTCTGTAACTGCTTCCCTGCTGAACATGGGCGTTGACTGGTTGATCCATACTCCCAGTCTTCCTCTCTCTTTCCCTAGTAGGGTCGGTCTCTGGAGAAGCAGAGCTCCAAGACACATTGGTGGGGTCTTCAGTCCAGGGAAGCCTGGCCGGCATCCTGATGGCATCTGGAACCTGGTGGCTGAAAAGAGAGTTAACATAATGAAGCCAAACAAATTGTTGAGCAATCATGGATCCAAAGGTTGGAATAATGGAGAGGAAGTGTTGGGGGGGTGGTCCTCACTGCAAACTGTAGTGTACTTCTGCTTTCAGGTATATATTTTGCAGTAGTTTATGGATACATGTGAACATATGCTCTCTCTCACAGAACCTGTGTATAGCTAGGCTTTGGGACTTTGTTAGAAAGTGATCCACCTGGGATGGAATTAGAGAATGGATTAAATAACTGTAGGAATGAGACTGAAACTGAAAGAAGTGATGTGAGATGAGATGCTTGAAGCTGAGCCCCCCCCCCATGTAGATTTTTCCATGATGAATGTTCTCATGCTTTTCCACATTACTGAATAGTCATTGAGCTGACTTGTGGTTGATGAACAAGTAGTGAGGGCTGGCTGTAATTATATTTATATCTTTATATGATCATTCTAGCAGATTAACTAATAATTGGTTGTGGAGAAACTATAAAAAAGCAGGTGAGTAAGTTGAAAGGTTTTTGCCATAACTCAGGTGAGAGAAAAATATGATTTGGATCAGAATTTTTAGCCAAAGAGGTAGAAGGAAAAATCAGCTCTATGTTATGTTCTGGAGACAGAGTTCAGAAGACTTGTTACTGGATTGGGAAGAGGTTATGTAAAATTAAAGATCATTATTTTTTAAAAAATATATATTTTATTTATTTATTATTGGATAGAGACAGAGAAATGGAGAAGGGAGGGGGAGATAGAGAGAGAAGGAAACAGAGAGAGACACCTGCAGCCCTGCTTCACCACTCATGAAACTTTCCCCTACAGGTAGGGACCAGGCACTTGTACATTGTTGTATGTGTGCTTAACCATATGCACCACTTCCTGGCCTCTAAAGATCATTCTTAAGGTTTTGATCAGGGCAGTAGAGGGCATGATAGTGTTATTGATGAAGATAGCAAGATGAAGAAGCCGTAGATGGGAAGAGAGATGAGAACATTTAAACATAAATAGAGAGACTAGTAATTATTTGCAAGACTATCTCCGAAAAGGGATGTGGGCCAGAGGTACAGATTTGAGACTCAGACACATATGCTTGCAATTTTAAACTAGATGACATCATCTAGAAAGTGACTAAAGAACAGAGGATATGGACTAGACCATGTGACAGCCAGTGAGGCAACAGGAAAACCAAAAGACATGAAGCTCAGAAACCAAATTTTGGTAAGTTTTCAAGTTATCAGCTCTGCACAAGTGCTTCTAGATGTTCAAATGATGTGAATTAGCTATTCAGTTTGGTAGTTTTAAGAACAGCACAGGAACCACAAAAGGTTTGGGTGGGATAAAAAAGGTGGCATCCCAGTGGGAATGTCTGTGAACAGAAAGGTGTTGAGAACAGCAAGTGTAGTTCAGCTTCTCAGTGGGGGGCCAGGATAAGGTACTATTTGGCTCAAGAAGTTAGGTCTATAGGAAGTTATATAAAGAGAAGCTTTAAAAATATTTATATGAAGCGCAAGGGCTGGTGTAAGGATCCCGGTTCGAGCCCCTGGCTCTCCACCTATAGGGGAGTCGCTTCATAGGCGGTGAAGCAGGTCTGCAGGTGTCTATCTTTCTCTCCCCCTCTCTGTCTTCCTCTCTCCTCTCAATTTCTCTCTGTCCTATCCAACAACGATGATGACAACAATAATAGTAACAACAACACTGATAAACAAGGGCAACAAAAGGGGGAAAAAAAAACTGGCCTCCAGGAGCGGTGGATTCATGGTGCAGGCACCAAGCCCCAGCAATAACCCTGGAGGCATATATATATATATATATATATATATATATATATATATATATATGTATTTATTTTTAAAGAATTTTTTGCTTGTACGCTTGTGTTTAGTTAACTCCACTTAAATAACATCAGACTCAACATGGCTCAAATTTCTACTGGTACAGTATATTAACTGTAGATTTAAGAAAAAAAAAAAGCTTTGTATCTATCCACCACACAGTAACAGTATAAATAATTTAGGTGTTTCTTGGCCAATTATATTACTTCTTTCAAACTTACTAATGATTGGCTCTGTGCATCTGTTATTCAGCAGTTTCTGCTTACCTCTCTGTGATTTATATAATTGAATTTTTAAAGCACTACTCTGCTAAATAATCCTTTTGATCACCCCGTTGCTTTTGTGGACTGGTAAAAAACACACATGAAAATTGGCTTGTTAGCATCAAAACACTTCATTAATTCAAATAACGGACCATAGAGTTATTTCAACTTCCAACATTTATTATCTTGGATAGACTTTCAAATAGGGTATTGAGCTAGAGACCATGCAATTTCTGTAGCTGAGGTTTGGAAAAAATATGGCATAAAGTGTGCAACTGAAAATGTTCAAGCATCCTGGAAGTAATGGCAAACAATATATAAGCAGCATAGTGAATCTCTTAACTCTTTATGAGTAACTGCATTATATGAAGTAAATCTAGATGAAATTACAGAAGACTCACTTTCTACAAGTATTAAAATTCCCACTACTCCAGAGACTCCAGATACTCAGTCAGAGGCATTTGTGGGATGAAAAATTGTTGACACAAATAAGAAAACTGGCTATGGTGAAAATGCCCAGGAAGAAGTGATGCTGGCAAAAACTTAACTTAGTAATAAAGTGATTTTGGAGACATATTGTGACTTTTAAAATGCAATAAATAAAACTGTAGATCCACCCTTGAGCCTGGCGCCCATTGCACTTGGAAAAGATTTGGTTCTTTGGTTTCTTTTCCTCTCTCCCTCTGTTTCTTTGTCTCTGTATTTATCTAACTTTCTGTTTGGAACAGTGATTCCAGAGTAGTGAAAAATCAGTGGTGACATTTAAAAAAAATGTGAAGGTGGCTGGCCAGTGCTAGAGCACACAAGTTACCAAGCAGTAGGACCCAGGTTCAAGTATCCAGTTTCCACTAGCAGGGGATTGGCGGAGCTTCAAGAGTGATGCAAGAATACTTTACGTGTCTCTTTTGTCTCCAATTACCTCCCCCATTCTCTTACTTACTGTTTCTCTGTCTCTATTAGAATAATGGAAAGAAAAATAAAAAATGGTTATGAAAAGGTGGAGGCTGATCTAAATTTATAATAGTATGACAATTCCCCAAAGCAGAGAAAGAATGTATACTTTATACTGTAAGTTATACAATAAGATAGTTTTGAAATGTAGTTCAAATATTCTTGAAAATTTTTCTATAGGGGCCAGATGGGGGTGCACCTGGTTAAGTGCACACATTACAGTGTGCAAGGACCTGGGTTCAAGCCCCTGGTTCCCACCTCCAGGGAAAATTCTTCATGAGTGGTGAAGCAGGGATGCAGGTGTCGCTCTCTACCTTTTCTTCTCTATCTCCCTCTCCCTTCTCAATTTCTCTCTGTTTTTATCCAGTAAAAAAAATTTTTTTCTATAAAAACATAAAATAATTAGGATTATCAAGATAGCTTACTTGGGTTGTGTGTTTACTTTGTTAAGTACAAAACCCAGGTTTGACCTCCAAACTTACTGCAGTGAAGGAAGCTTCTATGTTATGGATTCTTTCTCTCTTTCTCTGTCCTTGTCTTTCCATTTAAAAAACATCTTCTGGGCCAATGAAGCCCCAGTGATATAAAAGACAATTGAAATTTTCCGTTAGTGTTTCATACTCTGCCATAGTAGATAAATAATATTCTCCTTTTTAAATTTCCTATTCATTGATTAGTTAGAATAGAAGAATTGATGTCAGGAGTCAGGTGGTAGCTTAGCAGATTAAGTGCACACGGCGCAAAGTGCAAGGACTGGCATCCCGGTTCAAGGATCCCGGTTCAAGCCCCCGGCTCCCCACCTGCAGGGGAGTGAAGCAGGTCTGCAGGTGTCTGTCTTTCTCTCCCCCTCTCTCTCTTCCCCTCCTCTCTCCATTTCTCTCTGTCCTATCCAACGACTCGACAAAAATAACTACAACAACAACAAAAAAAAAGGGCAACAAAAGGGAATAAATACATATTTAAAAAAAAGAAAAATTGATGCTTTGAAAAAAAAGTCTCCATTGATTATGGTCATAGCTTGCACATTCTTTTATGATTTCACCACAAGAGCTAAACATATTCATACACTGTGATTCTATAAAGCATTAGCCCAATTAGGCTAGTACCCAGCATTTGGTCAAAATTTGTGATCATTTCCATGAAGGTGTTTTTTTTTTTTTTTTTTGGAGGGGGATGAGAATAATATTTAAATGAAAAACAAACTTGTGGCTCCTTGTGCCATTTCCTACATCCCTTTCTCTGCTAAAGGAGAATGAAGGTTCAAAGCTACTCCTCTTATTTTAAAATTTGTCTGATAATAATGAATCATGTCAGTTCATGCTGGCATTAAGAGCCAGAGAGATTCTAAGCTCTTGTACTCAACATTGATGAATGGACTGCATCATCATTTCTTCTTTCATTTAATTAATTAGTTTTTTTTTTTTTTTGCCTCCGGAATTATCATTGGGGCTTGGTGCCAGCATTACAAATCCACTGCTACTTGTGACCATTTTTTCCCCAATTGTATTGGATAGGAAAGAGAGAAATTGACAGGGGAGGGGTAGATAGAGAGGAAGAGAGAAAATAGACACCTGCAGACCTGCTTCACTGCTTGTGAAGTGTCCTCCCTACAGGTGGGGATCTGAGGCTGGAACCTGGATTCTGGGTGGGTCCTTGTCCTGTTATCCTATAGTCTTATCATTACTAAATCACTAACAGGGTGCACCACCGCTCCGCCACCATTCTCATAGTATGGAATTGTAGTCCTGTTATCTTATCATCTTATCATTACTAAATCACTAACAGGGTACACCACCGCTCTGCCACCATTCTCATAGTAAGGAATTATAGTCCTGTTATCCTATAGTCTTATCATTACTAAATCACTAACAGGGTGCACCACCGCTCTGCCACCATTCTCATAGTATGGAATTGTAGTCCTATTATCCTATAGTCTTATCATTACTAAATCACTAACAGGGTACACCACCGCTCCGCCACCATTCTCATAGTATGGAATTATAGTCCTGTTATCTTATAGTCTTATCATTACTAAATCACTAATAGGGTGCACCACCGCTCTGCCACCATTCTCATAGTATGGAATTGTAGTCCTGTTATCCTATGGTCTTATCATTACTAAATCACTAATACAAATATGTCAAATAAATAAATGCCATTAGCCTATTATTTGATTAGTAGATCTGAACAAAAAAAATAATATTTTCTTAAAATCTAAAGGTTTGTTCTTGTGAAGTCTAGCTTCTAGTATTTCTTTGAAAATTTAGACAGTTTTGATTTCTGATTCTGTTTGATCTGATTTTGCTCTTAGGTTTAGAATTTTTACTTTACTCCAGATTATGAAAATTTCATGATGATCAGAATTGTTTTTTATCTAATATATTTGTGCTGAATACTTAGTGGACCATTTTATAGTTGTGTTTTCCTCTATTTCTGGATGATACTGCTTTTTCTCCTTTTGATCCTATTACCAGATCTCTTTTCTTTATTCTAAGTAATCCTGAATAAATTAGTAACACAGATAAGTTCCACAAAATACATAACCAAAGTATCTTAAAACACAATCTCTTTTTCTAAAAAAAAAAAACCAAAAAAAACCAAAGGCATCCAGTTTTTGTTGTTGTATGTTATATAGTTGTGTGAATTACTGTGTATAAATGAATGAAGTAGGATCATACTATTTAATGAGTGTATATAATTTTTATAGCTATTTTAAAAATATTTATTAATGTACTAGATAGAGACAGAATTTAAGAGGGAAAGGTGAAATAGAGAGAGAGAAGGAGAGAGCGAAAGAGGGAGAGGGAGAGAGAGCGAGAGAGAGGGAGAGATTATCCCCAAAGCACTGCCTCACCATTTGTGAAGATCCCCCTCTCCTTAAACCCCCTCAGTGTATATAGTTTTTGTTGTTAAGCTATGGGAGTTCTCAGAGTCCTTTGTATTCATAAGCTGTTGGAAATTTGCCCTATGGCTATTTTGAATCTACCTGTGAGTAAGGTGGCACACAACAGCATAAAAGATGCCATACTTCTCATTTATTTCTTTATTCACTCCGCAAATCTATATTATGTGTATAGTCTGAGTCTCAGTCACTCACAAAAGGCAAATTTTACATCTTGGTAAATTTCTGCTGTGTCTCAGTTGGTGCCAGACATTATACACGAGTCAAAGTGTGATGATAAAGAATGTGAAAATTTCATCTATGCCTGTGCAGAAGGTCAGGAAGAACTTTCTAGCACTCTGTTAAGTAGATGTGACTCCTCTGTGAAGCTACTCATACAGGAAGGAGTTTTAAAGGTAACATGAAGTATGAGCTTCTTTTGATGAGGAGTATATAGGACAGTGCAATGTTGCGAGAAATGAGCCCTTAAGTGCTTTCCTGAAAAACACTTACCAGCATTTTGATTGCCTGGCTACTAGAGAAGGGCTTTTTGGTGTGAAGAGATAATTGCTTATATAATAGGTGGGCCTGTTTTGGAACATTTACATCTTCCAGAAAAGAAGAAAAATGAGAAAGTCTTTCAAGTTCCATAAAAAAAAAAAAAAAGTAGACACATTGATTCTGTTTTTTCCTCAGAGGAAAAAGTGTGGAAAGCCAGGTCTCAAGCAGTCTGGGCAATTTTCACTTTGAAATCAGCCTGCAGTTCATTGTTCATGGGACAGAGAGCAAAAGGTCACCTTCTGTCATTTCAAATATGTCAGGAGAAGGTTTTCACAGAGGCTTGATTCAGAGAATACATATTATCAGTGGTGGATTTAATATGGGGACGGAAGCCAGCAAGTAAAATGTTAACAAGCAGACTGTGGAAACTACAAGCAGGAGCTTGATTACACAAGAACTGGGTATTCCTGTGGTCACTACAAATTCTGAATGCGCGACAGATCCAGTAGCATGTCAAATGTAAAATTCTGGACAGGAAGGCCTGAGTCAGTGGGTAGAGAAGATCTGAGATGGACAAAAATACAGGAAGCAGCTGGGCAGAGCCAGAGGGTTTTAAGCTATGTTTATATTTTAATTCAGATAAGACATGAGCAATCATGGGAGGAACTGAGCCCTTATCAAAGCTGAAATCATGGAGACTCCTGGGTCAGGACACATAGGTCCTGGGTAGTGCTGACTCTAGTTTCAAAGAGCCTTCAGAGCTAATAGTTATTGTGTCTCAGAATAAGAGAGAGTTTTGTTGTCAGTGGTCTTTGTATCTTGAGAGCTAGGTACTCTGTATAACACATTGTTATAGATGTCAGGCATGTTTTGATTTTGTGAGTAATTGGCACTTACTACTCAAAGCATTTCTTATTGACTTTCACTATAGATCTGTAACTCAAGTCAGTATAGATACATAAAAATATTTTTTCAGCCTTGAGGTTGAAAAACAATTTATGAGAAAAGAACAATTCCACAAAAAAATTATCTTTTTTGTTTTTACTAAAGTATCATAAGTGTAGTATCATAATGCTTGAGTGTTAAAAATATGTTCAGTATATCATTTCTCCAAAGCATACTCCAAACTATTGGTAGATTCTTTTGTTTCTTTTCTACAACTCCAATTCAAGGTACAGATGACTAACTCCTCACCAAGACGTTATATTTCTGCTTGCTCCCACACCTTTTTCCCACCCCCACCAAATAGAGTTGTTTTAGGAAGAAACTGAACAGTGAGGTTTAACATTTTCAATTACTATTTAATCTGAATGGAGTCATATAAATTTTTCTTACAAATAAATCTGTGGGTTAGCAACTATGTAACTTCCTGCGAGATTTAGGAAATAAGAGAAGGTTCATGGTATAAACTGATTTTATTTGAATAGTAAATCATTTAAATTTATTATTTATCATAAGAATACATTTTAGTGTGAATATTTTCCAAACATTGCATGTACTTTTATGCTAAAACTTATTCACTATTCAACTGAAATCTAAATTTACCTTGAATCCTGTATTTTATCTGAGAATTTAGAAATATGAGTAACCAAATGAGCAAGCTGATCACATAATTGAGTTTAAGTAGTTATTGATTGTTCTTATTTGTTAACCAGAGTGTCATACAGCTTTGGCTGTGGGTGGTTCTGGAATCTCTTGCATGAAAATCTTGCACTGTGCTAATTTGCCAGCTCCATGTTCAGATAATTAATTTGGAGAATTTTACTTTGAGAGATACTTATTTCTGAGAAAATATCTTCTTAATCCTGCACTTCATGTGAGTCACAGGGTTTAAAAATCCCAAGACATTTACTGTTGGAGTCAGTCTAAAGTGAGAATTTATGAAGCATCTGATTGTACACCTGTCTTAGTGAGTCAACAAGTGACAAAAAATGAATTAAATGAGTTAAATATTTTTCAGAAATGGATATTGTTTTGAATGGAGATATGCTTTTACCACTGTAATTTCTCTTGTGATAGATTAAATTTTTAGAAAACTCATGTAGTTTTAAGGAAAATTATGTAAAGATTAAGAACAGTCACAGCATACCTCAGCTGGCTCCTTTTTTACCTAGCTATTAAGCCAGAAAAAATATAATATATGAACTCAGATGTAGAAGAAATAACAGATACAAAGAATTACCAATTAGAGAAAATAGAAGTTGTCTTACATCGTAGTTTTAATTAAAACTTGTAACATAAATTAGAACTATCAAATAATGCTTTTTCAGAATAAGATGATAAATATGACAGATTTAAATTAAAAGAAAACTCAGCAATTTTCTACTTTTTTTCCATTAAATTTCTACCTTTTACAAAGATGCAACTTGGGCCCAGGAAAGTTATGAATGTAACTTATGAACACATAGCTAATTAGCTAAACCAGTTTGCCTTTGTTCATATCCTGTTTTTATTTGTTTTCATTTTCTGGTTGGTTCTCCTGGGCAAGTTATTCAATCTTTCTGTGCCTCTCTCAGTCTTTAAAACAGTAAAATTTCGGGAGTCAGGCAGTAGTGCAGTGGGTTAAGCACACGTGGCAAAGGGCAAGGACTGGCATAAGGATCTCAGTTTGAGCCCCTGGCTCCCCACCTGCAGGGGAGTCACTTCACAGGCAGTGAAGCAGGTCTGCAGGTGTCTATCTTTCCCCTTCTCTGTCTTCCCCTCCTTTCTCCATTTCTCTCTGTCCTATTAAAAAAAAAACACTAAAATTTCTTTTTTTGTGTGTACAATGAGACTTAAAGGGCAAATTTCTAAGAGCAGTGCCTAGACTAACGTAAATGTCCAATTAGCTATTATTACTATTTCCAACATGCGTATAGCCTACTAGGTCTCTTAAATTAGGAACTAGTAATTTTCATCCTCCCATCTCCACAGTCTATTATTTTAATTTTTATTCATTTATTTATTAGATAGGGACAGAGAGAAATTGAGGGGGGAGATAGCAAAGGAGAGAGACAGAGAGACATCTGCAGCTCTGTTTCACCATTTGTGACGCTTTCCCCCTGCAGGTGGGGACTAGGGGCTTGAACCTGGGTTCTTGAGCACTGTATTGTGTGTGCCACCACCTGGCCCCTCCACAATCTATTTTATCACCTAAACTTATTATTCACTAAAAATCTATTTTTTCTGGCATTCCTTTTTCTCCCTGGCACTACATTTTAATTTCAGTTCTGCTTGTCATTTCTCATCTAGGGTAATGTATCTCCCAGATTTCATCTGACTCTTACTTCTTGAAATGTGTCTAATTATGCCACTTCCTTGGTTACAGAACTTGAGTGACTGACTCCCCATGGACCACAAGATATAATCACAGCCTCACAGTTTCTAGCTGTGTATGAAGATCTTCATAGTCTGACTGCTTCTGCTTACTTTTCCAGCTTCTTTTAGGTTTTCTTTATACACTGCTCTCCTTCCTTATCTAGATATTTACAGTTGTGGAGGCATACTATTTCATTTGCACACCTCATTTATTTCTGCTTGAAAATGTGCTTGCTTATCTGCTTGATGAATTTCTCAGTTCGTTAAGTTCAGTAGTTATAAGCAACCTCTTCAGAGAAGCTCATTAGGCTTGGTGCTTCTTTCCTTGTTTTTTCAGTCTACTCATGATTTTCCCTACTTCTATGTTGTCTGTATGTCTTCCTACTTACATATCATCCAGACAAATGAATATCAAACTTCTACAGACCTAAAGGCAATTTTTAAAGTTCTGAGTCTTATCAGAGACTCTGACCTACTGAATCAAGATGAAGTGTAAGTCTCTCTCCATCTCTCTCTCCATATATGTGTGTGTGTGTACCTCTCTCCCTGATAAATCTGAAACACACATTTAAGGAACATTGTTCTAGTTTTTGTCATCTTTTTATCCTTAGACCTGACTCCATAGAGTATATTTTATGGACACTCAGATTCGTTGAAATTAAAATAGGACATTTTGTTTCTGGTGATCTAAGATAATGTAAGTAGATCAGCAAAAAGTGAATGATGATTGTATATACTGACTGAATGAATGACAATGAAAAAATCCCAGAGTGAATGGAGAAACTCTGGGCCCAGTCCTCTAAGTGTCTCACATATTGAAAAGGTCAAATATATGAATTTTGGGTAATAGAGATTTGAAGGAAATGATGGATCTCTCTGAAGGCATATTTGGGGTGTGATAGTATGATTTGGATTATTTTTTATCTTAGTAGTCCGACACAGTATTTTATAAAGTTTTCAACATGTTATGTAATAACCCTGAAGAGTTCTTCTACTGACAAAATAACATTTTACTTCTACATGACTGTAGACTGGGATGGTTACCGCCCATAGGCAACATCAATTAAATCTTTATGAATTCATCCTCTCAAAGGGATGGATAAATACTGATCAGAAACTCAAAAATTGTACTCAATTAAAAAAAGAGCTGTTCTTGAGTTTTGAGCTGAGAGATAACTTACTCAGTAGAAAGTGTATTTCACTATTCTGGAGCACCTAGGTTTGAGGCCCGTTAGTGCATGGTAACACAGACACACCAGGGGAAGCACTTTATAGAGAGGGATATTGAGGTGGCATCTATTCCACCCTCTCTCTTTGAAATGGAAAGAATGAAAAATGTACCAGTCAGGTGGAGGTTGCCACTTTGGTTTGGTGTACTGTATCAAAGTAAAGGATTCTGGGGAGGGAGGTCTGGGAGAGGGGACAGGGAGAGGGTACAGGGAGGGGGATTGCAAGTCCTATTACGTGATGATAGAAAAGGACCCTGATTGGGTTAAGAGTGTTTCATATCATGGTGAGATATGAAATTGTACCCGTGTGCCAGTAACTGTACTTCAAGCCATTAACCTCCCAATAAAAAAAGAAAAGAAAGGAAAGGTTGGCTAAAAAAGCCAATCCTGGACTGATGAAATCACATATATGCAAGGCCTGGGTGTCATGTTATAAAAAGATATGCTTGAGTTTCAACCACCTGCTTTTGAGTTTAGCTACTTAACTAAAATTGTATATGCCATCTAAATTATATGCATTTGGAATATTCTGGAATAGATTTTTATTCCTTGGTGTTTACGTTTTTCTTGATCCTTAATAATAGTGTGTTGAGAACATACTAGATTTATTCAAAAAACATACTTATAAATTCAAAATCTATTAAGTTGTTTTTCATTTCAACTTCTACCACTTTCTATCTGAGTTAAGGTGATAAAGCATCAACAATCGTTATTTAATCTGAAACTTACTTTTCCATACTAGTACGTAATGCATATGTTGTATAAGTAAAATCTACAAAAGAGGTTTGCAGAGTGGTTTAGGTATTTAACTCAGCACATCTGTAATCCACTTGTCAGTTCAAGTTGTGCACTTAGGAGGTATATTTGTTGGCTATGAACTGTACCATGAACAGTCATGGAATTTATCATGGGCATTGATTTTTCTTTTACTGTATAATACAACACACACTTATTATCTTTATATTCTATGGATGCTTTCTTGATCCTCAACTCAGTATTTTTCAAGGCTGTGTCAAGGTGTCAACCACAATGTGGTTCTCATCTGTTGCTCCAACTTCTTTTCTGGGTTCAGACTGTCTAGAAGTCCTTGTAGATACAGAATCAACTTGTAGTTTCTTGTAGAATAGAGGCTCCGGTTATCGTGTTGGCTATTTGCCAGGGGTTGCTTTCTGCTCCCAGTGACCACTTCAGCTTGCCCACGTGTTTATCTCACATATGACAGATTATGTCTTCAAATATCACAAGAATACTCTGCAGTTGGCTGCTATGAACTTGTGTTAGCAAAAGAGTAACTTGTCCATGACCTTTTTCAGACAATGGCTGAGAATGGCTGTCCTATCATATCCATAGGTTAAACCACACCCAAGGAAATAGAATTAAAGAGAATGTGAACACCAGAGGGTAGCAATTTGGGGATGGAGCATCTTACAATTCTACCTACAATTACTGTGAATTTTAGGTTTACCTCCATTATTTTGAGGTCTCTACAGTTTATGGGCTCTATCTACCTTATTTGTACATTTCATCTTGAAATATTATTAAAACCCAAAACTTAACTGCACCTATGTTTTTAGTCTTTATTACAGGCTTCCTTGTGGGGCTCAAAATTAAGAATATTTAAGGATTAGAGTTTATAAAATAACTCAGTTTATAAAAATAAAAACAACACATTTTATTTCCCTTCCAGGTTTTCCTCTTTTATTAGACACACACACACACACACACACACACACACACACACACACACACACACACACAATCTTACACATACTGATTGGTTTCAAATGCTTAATATGCATTTTGAGATTATATGCAAACAGTTTAGGTAAATGAGTGTTTGTCAGTGCTGCCAAAGCTACTTCTTAGAATATAGGAATGTATTGAGCCTGGCTTTCTGTAAATCACGTGCTCCACTGTGCCCTTCCCACCCCTCTTCATAATATCTACTTCTACAGTATGTCCTAATTTTTACTTAACTTCTCACCTGTGTGTCTTTATATTCTAACTTGCAATACTTTCTTATTTTCCCAGTGATCCTTTTGTATACACTGCAAATAGCTAATGTTTTTCTTTAACACAACAGTCTAAAAGAAAAATTTAATTTTATTAGTAACTATTGGATTGTGTCATTTCTAATGTCCTATACTTTTTCTGTTTATATTCATTGAATAGAATAATTATAAAATTATACAGATGTATGCTTTCTATTTATAAAGCCTAATTCCCCATCATAGTGCCTAGATTGTGATGACCCTCACCTTCTCTATAAACTCTACAATTCGTATTTGTACCTTAACCAAGTTTTCTTTCCACATTGATGGAGACAATTTATTTAAGTAGGGTGTGAATCAAGGTACATCCTAATAAATCATGAAAAATATGAAGTTGTCAAGAATGTATCTGTCATGATTATGATATTCATAAAAATGGGATTCTGGTATTTTATGTGATGATGAAGGTTGATCATAGCTGTTTTCAAGTATTCTATGTACGCTGCTAATTTTATTAGCATTCTGTGTTGTTTCACTTATATAAGAAAACAAAAAAGCACTCACTGTAGAAATCTGAGGTGATCTCAAAATTTTAGTTATAGGATAAAATAAACTGTCATAATTACACAGAAGTCATCCTTTGGTTTTTAGTTAGAATCCTGTATAATTTCATCTTGAAGATGTTAATATATGTAAGTTGAAAATTTTTAATTAGTATGTTAATGTGATGGCAGCTGTCTTGCTCATTATGTTGGATGTTAGAATTTTATGGTTGAAATGGGACTCACTGTTCATCTAATTCTATTTCTTTATTTTGCAAATGAGGCAATGAATATCAAGAGAGTTAACATGTAGAAATGTGCTCAAAGACTGAGAATTATTCCCTGATCTCAGGTTTCTGTTGTTCGGGAAGCTTCGGTTGGACACATAATCATTCTGAATTCCTGGTTATATTAACCCAACAAACACCCTGTGAGCTTGAGTACAGAACTGCTACACTGGATGTGAGGGCGATCTGGCTGCAACATCTGTTATCCCATTGATACCAAGGTTGATTCAGCTGACCTGGCTGGCTAGGCGGGTGAAACCCTTCCTCCCTCACCACTCCATGTGTGTCCCTAGTCTATCCCGAAGCTGCGTGTTGAAGAGGACGGCCTTCCCCAATAGAGATGGACCGGTCTTCGGTCGAGGGTATACGAATAGCTGTGTTCCCCTGCTAGAACCTCCAAACAAGCTCTCAAAACTGCTACACTCTGTGTATATACCAATTTTACCTTTCAAGGACATAGTCAAATATCTGTTGGCTGTTGGTTGATATGGTGGGAGAAGATACATCATCAATAAATCAGAACAACAGCATCTCAGTCAACAAAAATTCAGATATATATCAGCAACATCATTTTTGTAATACTAGATAAAACAATAAATATGCTTAATTTTAAAGATCTATTTATTTATTTTTGATAGAGGTGAGAGACAGATAAGAGGAGTGAGAGAGTGAGAAACATAGAGAAGAGACACTTAACAGTACAATTCCACTGCTTATATAGTTTCCCCTCTGCAGGTGGGGACCAGGGACTTGAACTCAACTGCTCACTCATGGTACTATATGCACTCTACCAGGTGCATCACCTGGCCCCTACATGTGCTTTATTACAAAGGATTTGTTCACAGTGCAGGAGGTGGTGCAGTCAGTGTCTGACATGTTACAGACTAACAAACATGAAGTCCTGAATGTCAGGTTCCCTGACAGTGTACATGCTGGTGGTATTCTAGGCTCTCTCTTCCCATTTCACTTTCTATCTTATAAATAAATACTCCTTTTAAAAAATATTTCATCATTAAAGTAATTATCACTTTTTAGGCTTGTTTTTAGAGAAGAAATCTAAAACTATATAGAGCCTTTTGATTTTTTAAAAATACAGTAGAATGATAAGCACAGATCATTCAAAAACCTTCTATTACTCATGTATTTTGTTAAGGAAAAATTAGAACTTTAGAACACTGTTCCCAGTGAAGTTTCAGAGTCCTGCAGAAGCCTTCTTGGCAACCGAGAACTTCATTTCCTCTTCATGGGGAAGCATTGTGGCTCTTGGTCATTTCTCAGAAAAAGAGCCATAAAGCAGATTTAGTGATGTACTTTTCATGATTTTAAAGTTACCTATTGTTATCTATTGCCACTACACTGAACTTTTCCCTTTTTTATTTTTATGTCTGGAAGTCTTTTTCCTCTCATTTCATTTCCACTTTTTTTTTTAATTTAAGAAAGTATTAATTAACAAAACCATAGGGTAGGGTGGGTACAATTCCACACAATTGCCACCACCCATTCTCCATATCCCACCCCCTCCCCTGATAGCTTTCCCATTCTCTATCTCTCTGGCAGCATGGACCCAGGGTCATTGTGGGTTGCAGAAAGTGGAAGGTCTGGCTTCTGTAATTGCTTCCCTGCTGAACATGGGCGTTGACTGGTTGATCCATACTCCCAGTCTGCCTCTCTCTTTCCCTAGTAGGGTGGGTCTCTGGGAAAGCGGAGCTCCAGGACACATTGGTGGGGTCTTCAGTCCAAGGAAGCCTGGCTGGCATCCTGATGACATATGGAACCTGGTGACTGAAAAGAGAGTTAACATATGAAGCCAAACAAGTTGTTGAGCAATCATGGACCCAAAGCTTGGAATAGTGGAGAGGAAGTGTTAGGGGGATACTCACTGCAAACTCTAGTGTACTTCTGCTTTCAGGTATATATTTTGCAGTGGTTTACAGATACGTGTGAACATATGCTCTCTCTCACAGAAACTGGTGTATATCTAGGTTTTGGGACTTTGTTAGAAAGTGAACCACCTGAGATGGAATTAGAGTATACTATGAAAGGAAAGGTCTCACCCAAGTAATGAAGCTGAAGGGTTGTCATTCCACACGTGTAGTCTCTGGACACAGTCTGAAGTGAAGCATGTTGAGGTGGCAATCGTTGTGTTGGTTAGGTTGTGATCAGCAGATGCAATGGAAGCAACCCAGGTGCCCAACAACAGATGAGTGGCTGAGAAAGCTGTGGTATATATACACAATGGAATACTATGCAGCTATCAAGAACAATGAACCCACCTTCTCTGACCCATCTTGGACAGAGCTAGAAGGAATTATGTTAAGTGAGCTAAGTCAGAAAGATAAAGATGAGTATGGGATGATCCCACTCATCAACAGAAGTTGAGGAAGAAGATCTGAAAGGGAAACTAAAAGCAGGACCTGACCCAATTGTAAGTAGGGCACCAAAGTAAAAACGCTGTGGTGAGGGGTGGACATGCAGCTTCCTGGGCCAGTTGGGGGTGGGAGTAGGTGGGAGGGATGAGTCACAGTCTTTTGGTGGTGGGAATGGTGTTTATGTGCACTCCTAGTAAAATGTAGTCATATAAATCACTAGTTAATTAATACGAGAGGGGGAAAATTGATTGTATGTCTCGAAGTTTTTCAAGACACAAACTCAATCTTTTCAATATATAGGCTGTGTAATTGATATGCAGACTCTCTCAAAAGGCTAGACCAAGTAGATCAGAAGCAACCAATAGCACAGATATATACAAGATACTAGGTACTGTACAGCAAACCCTAACAAAGGGACTTTTCAAAGTTAACCCAATTACCAAATATTGTGATGATGACATTAACTATCGATTGTCTTTTTGAACCCTAAGACAGCAGGAACCTCACATCTCCACTACAAAGCCTCTACTTCCCCCAGTTCTGGAACCATTGGATGGGGCCCACTTTCCCGTATGCCTCTCCCAATCCATTTCCACTTTTATCACAACTAGCAGACCTCTGAGAGCTGGAGGTTGAAATGCCAGTGTCACAGTGCATGGACCTGTTGCTGTGGGCAATAATTTATTGTGTATCTGACCGGCTGTGCTTATCCTCTTGTTTGTGAGCCATGATGATGGGTCTAAACTGTGGTGCACCTGGTTAAGCTTACATGATACTAAGCGCATGGGCCTGAGCAAGGATCCAGGTTCGAGCCTCCTGTTCCTCACCTGCCACGAGGACATTTCACAAGCACTGAAGCAGGTCTGCAGTTATCAGTCTTTCTCTTTCACTTTGTAACTCTCCTCTCCCTATCAATTTCTTTCTGTCCTATGAATAAAATGGGGGGGGGGGAAATCCAGGAATAAAGAAAGATGTGGCGTTCTGAAGAGGAAAGGCTATTTGGAAGCAAGTTCCTATTTTTATATCCTTAGCATTTAATTAAGCAGCAAAGCCAACAAACCACAAAACCCATGTGCAGGTTTGTTTTCAGTTAATATTGCTCCGTTATATGATAACATTTCCTAGTTTGTTTATAGAGAAGAATACTAGATAAAAAGTCCAGTGATGAATCTTCAGAAAGCATAGCTGAAAGTAAAGGCCCTGGATATGAGAGGTATTTTACCCTTAATATAAAATATATTACTCTGGGGCTCAGGTGGTGGTATACCCATTGGGCACACATTACTATGTGCAAGGACCAGGGTTCAAGCTCCCAGTCCCCACCTGCAGGGAAGTAGTGCTGCGTGTCTCTCTATCTATCTCTATCTCTCTCCTCTTTGCCTCTCAATTTCTCTCTGTCCTATCAAATAAAATAAAAGTAAATATAAAAAGAATAATAAATGTGAAAATTAAAATATATATTAATTTGACTTTTTGTTTTCAGTCTTATATACCAGAGGCTTCCTGCCCAAGCTCACTTTCCTTGCATGCCTAATTTGAAGATATAAATTAGTGAAATAGAATTTGGACTGTTTCTCATGTTTGATCAAATTTAAATTAGGAATAAATCCAAATCATATATCATTTATGAATTCTCATAAAATTTTACCAGGAAAGGAAGGAGGAGTAAGTGATATTTTTAGGTCTTCATCCATTTTACTTTCATTACTGTTTTGACTATATTAAATAGTTTTAGATTTTAAAAACATGCTAATTGCATTCATAATCCAAAACTCATTTCTCCTTCTTTCTCTCGAAGACACACACACACACACACACACACACACACAGGAAGATAAATGGCAAAGCATTATCTTTGGCTGTAACCAAGAATATTCATTAGTGAACACTTAAACAAATGTTGTTACTTTGAACTGCTGACTGTCTAAGAATGGAGTAATGAGTATGTCACTTGGGGGTGTGTGGGATGCAGTGTGGATGGTTATCACTGACTGTTCTGGGAAGTGTTGGCCTCTTTGGATGGAATATTGAAACAAACTATAGAGCAGGGTAAGAGATCACTGCTTCCTTTTCAAAAGAAGTATTTTGCCTAAATGCTAAAAAACAAACAGCAAATGGTAGGAACTCCTAATTATAGAAGCCAATGCAGAGAGGACAGCTATTGATATGGATTAAGTATTGATATGGATTGGACAGTATTGATATGGATTAAGATGGAGATACAGCATTACAGAGTCTAAAAAGTGCAGCAAAATTTGTAATATCCCAATTTGGAAGTAATCCAGATGCCCAATGACAGATGAGTGGCTAAGAAATGTCTGGTCTATATACACAATGGAACACTAATCAGCTGTTGAATATGAAGTCATCTTCTTCACCTCATCTTGCATAGATTCAGTTGAAGAAATCATGGTAAGTGAAAAAAGTCAAAAAGGGGTAAATACCAGATGATTTATCTCATATGTGAAACTTAAACAAGGACATAAGGGTAGACACGAAGTAAAACTTGGACTGGTTTGATTTATTGCATCTAAGCAAATGACTCTAGGAAATGAAGGGAAGGGAGCAGACTGGGGGGTGGGAGGTGGAGGTGTGGGCTCCTGGTATAGGACAGTGGAAAACAGCGCAAGCTGGGGGTAAGAATGTTTTTCAGACACCTGTCACAGGGAGACGAGAGATTGTACTCAGGTGTCAACAACTGTACTGCAATCCACTAACCTCCCAATAAAGAAAAAGAAAAAAAAAAACCTATTAGCAATAGACTAACCTTAACTAGTAGATCCTTCTTTTTGGTGGAGCTCTAAATTAATGGCCCTTTCAGAAGTTATCAAATAATAATGAGCAGTAACATAAAAAAGCAACCATTCTTCCCATGGTATTATTTCTAAAGGCTGTACTTTTAGACATATTGTCACAAATGAGTTGAACGTGAGTGTTTGTTCTACTTTCTTAGAAGAAATGCTAAATAATTTTAATACTTTGACAGTAGAAGAATCTACCTAGTACTGAGTACACAGTAGTCATTTTTGGCAGAGTGAAAAAGTGATACTTCTTAGTAGTCCTTTTTCTTCTTTTTGGCTTTATCTTATTTATTTATTTATTTATGAGCCAGGGCTTCATACATGTGCAATTTCACTGCCCTGGGCCACGTTTTCATTCAGATTAAAAAAAAAAACAGGGAAAGACAGAGGAAGGGCAAGACAGCACAGCCCAGTGCCATAGTACCTCCCACATTATGCCAGGGATCGGACCTCGGCTGCATGCATGGCATTATAAGCACTTTTAAGTAAGTGAGCTATCTCTCCATCCCTACCAGTGCCTCTTTCTGAATTTCAATGTCCTTTTAAAAATTTTAATGTTTTATTTATTTATTATTTACAGAGATAGAAATAAATTGAGAGGGGAAGATAGAGAGGGAGAGAGACAGAGAGACCTGCAGCCCTGCTTCACCACTCGTGAAGTTTTCCCTCTGCAGGTGGGAACCAGGGGCTTGAACCTGTATCCTTGCACACTGTAATGTGAGCTGTGCGCTTAACCAAGTGTGCCACCGCCTGGCCCCGATTTCAGTGTTCTTGTCACTAGGGAGGGTAACATCTTTTCTTTGTACAGTGATATTTATAGCTCATCTTTCTCATTGTAGGTTCTATTCCTGTGTTACACATAAGAGCTGTAGCTTTATCTTCATTGGCTTAAGTCATTTCATGGCTTCAAGCTACAGAGATACTACCTCTTACCATTCTTCTGCTCTTCCCACTTTTTCATAATGTCAGTGTATATTCAAGATTTCATACTGTTCACAGTGGATCCAGGGCAAAAGGTCAGAGCAATCCCAGATTAGGAACAAAGTTATTCTTTTCTTTCCCACTGGATTCCCATATTCCAAATTTTGACTATGCAACAAATTTTTACTAGGTTATTTAATAAAACAGAAGTTAAATTTATAACTTTTAATTATTGTGTTCTTAGTCCACAGTCCCTATTGACATTTCATTTTCTACCCACAGCAGCGGCAGTAATGGCAAAAAAAGTGATGATGATTCCTGGTTTTCTGGGAAATAGACTTTGATTCCATATATCTACCAGGAAATGTAATGTGACATGCAGCTTATACTATAATAAAATTTCCAAGCATTCTGACCTGTTCCTTGTGTAGAAATCTTTTGTTTGAAACCTAATTATATGCACACGTTCTATTGTAAAATGTGATGTTTCCTGTTAGCTTTATTTTTTGGCAGACTGTTCAAATTAGTACTAATAATAGAGACAAATAAAATTCTTGTTAACTGGAGACTTGGCAATTAAGATGAATCATATGGTCTCTTTCTAGAGATAATGACCAAGCTCAAGTCTGTGTTGTTAAACCCTACTAATTTGAATTATCTCTGTTTACAGATTCATGAGACCTGCAGTAGAGGGTTTAGAAATGTAAGTAGTGAGGTGTAACCCCCAATCTTGTTTTTGTGTAACACACACACACACACACACACACACACACAAAGAAATGAGGATAATACTGATGAGAAATCAACCTGAATTAATAATAACTAATGTTAAATATATTAAGAAGGGAATAAAGTTTTATTTCCTCTAATGCATAGTGGCTCTTCTACAGAAGCTTTTAAAAAAATATTTTAAAATATTTTACTAGGGGATTAATAGTTTACAGTACAGTTGTTGACACATGGGTACAATTTCTCAACCTCCTCATCGGTGTCTGCAAAACACTCTCACCCCCGTCCCAATTTAGGCTCTTTACCACTGTTGTGCACCAGGACCCTAATGCCCTCTCCAGACCTTCTCATTCTTCCTCAGAGTTCTTTGCTTTGCTCTGATACACCACATTCAGTCCAAGTTTCATTTTGTGTTTTCTCTTTCTGTCCTTGTTGTTTAAGTTCAACCTGTGGAGAGGTAATCTGGTATTCGTCCTTCTTTTTGGCTTATCTCACTTACTATGATTCCTTCAAGGTCCATGCAAGATGGAGTGGAGGAGATGACTTCATCAGACTTAACAGCTGAGGAGTATTGTTATGTATATATACCACAACTTTCTTAGCCACTCATTTGTCTGTGGGCTTCTGGGCTGCTTGCATGTTTGGGTTATTACAAATTGTGTTGCTATTCACATGGATGTCTGTAGTCTCTTTGAATAGCTGTTTTTGTTTCCTTTGGACAAATATCCAAATTACTGAGTCATAGAAAGGTTTATTTTTAATGTTCTGAGAAATCACCCAACTGTTTTTCACAAGGGTTAGATCAATTTATGTTCTCACCACTGGTATAGAAGTGCTGGGAGTTGGGCGGTAGTGTAGTGGGCTAAGCACACGTGGTGCAAAGCGCAAGGATCAGAGTAAGGATCCCAGTTCGAGCCCCCAGCTCCCCACCTGCAGGGGCGTTGCTTCACAGGCAGTGAAGCAGGTCTGCAGGTGTCTATGTTTCTCTCTCTGTCTTCCCCTCCTCTCTCCATTTCTCTCTGTCCTATGCAACAACAATGACATCAATAAAAACAACAATAATAACTACAACAACAATGAAAAAAAAACAAGGGCAACAAAAGGGAAAATAAGTAAATATAAAAAAATTTTAAAAAAGAAGTGCTATAGATGGTTCCCTTTTTCCCCACAGCAAAGGGAACCATCACCAATACAAAGGCTCTTTACACTTTCAATTGTTGACTGTGGTTTTAATACGGAAAATGGTATTGAACAACTAGTAAAGGTTTATTGTGCTTATTTGAGTAGTTTCATTATAGTTTTACTAATAATTTCTTCTGAATAAAAAACATTTTTATCAGGCATACTACTACATAATCCAGGCTCCTGACTTGCCATCAATATAATTGTTTTTGATTTAATTCACCTTGTAATTGTAACCAACCTTCTCCCATTGCAATAATTTAACACATTTTGCTTTGTCGAGTGTTTTCTTTTCCTTTTCTTCTCTTCTTTCTCTTCCTCCTCCTCCTTCTTTTTCCATTTTGTCTGTTTTAGAAAGAGGCAGAACACAGAAGCCTCATTCATTGCAGAGTGGGCTGTGCTCAGAGCTGGGTCATATACATGACAAAGTGCACTATTTAAGTAAGCTATCTTGCCAGCACAATCTAATCTTTTTAAATTTCCATAACAAAAAGAAAACACTCATTTTCCAATAAATTCTAAAGTTGTAGGATTCCAATAATGAAATTAATGTCAAAATTAAGATATCTCAGTAAACCTGAGTAAATTTCATTAAAAATAGTTTTAAGTTGATACAATTCCATCTTTGAACTTAAAAAAAAGATTTTTAGGACAGAGAAATTGCACTGGTAAACTACTTTACCTTAATGTGAAGGAGAGTGGATAATTTCTTTAATAGATATACCAAGCCTCTTAGATGTGTGTTGGGCTTCCTCTGATGGAAAGCATCTCTGTTCTGAATTTCCTGATGCAGAAAGATCTATAGTATTTTCTAGTGCATTCTCACTGAATTATCCTTAAAAAGAATAACTAGGAATTAGAGAATACTATGAAAGGAAAGGTCTCACCCGAGTGATGAAGCTGAAGGGTTGTCGTTCCACACCTGAAGTCTCTGGACACAGTCTGAAGTGAAGCATGCTCGGGTGGTTGCGTTGATTAGGTTGCGATCAGCGGATGCAATATTATTTGATAAGAATTGGGAGAAGCATATGGGAAAGTGGGCCCTACCCTAGGTCCCAGGACTGGGGGAAGTTTAGGCTCTATAGTGGAAATGTGAGGTTCCTGCTGTCTTAGGGTTCAAGAAGACAATGGATAGTTATTGTTATCATCACATTATTTGATAATTGGGTTAACTTTGAAAAGTCCCTTTGTTAGACATACAATCAATTTTTCCCCCTCTCATATTAATTAAATAGTGGTTTATATGACTACAATTTAATAGGAGTGTACATAAACACCATTCCCATCACCAAAAGATTGTGTCCCATCCATCTCCCCCACAACCGCCAGCCCAGGAAGCCGCATGTCCACCTTCCCCCTCATCACAGGGTTTTTACTTTGGTGCCCTACTTTCTATTTAGTCCAATCCTTCTTTTAGTTTCCCTTTCTGATCTTCTTTCTCTGCTTCTGTTGATGAGTGGGATCATCCCATACTCATCTTTATCTTTCTGACTTAGCTCACTTAACATAATTCCTTCTAGCTCTTCCCAGGAAGCTTACTGGTTAGTGGGAAGTTGGTCTAATACCACTTAATGTTGCCCAGAAGGAAATAGCTCCTACAGAGATGCAGTTATTAAGCTCAGTCCTATGTTCCTGGAGAAGAAGCTGCAAAAGGGAAATATTTGGTCTAGAAACTGATCTTTTTTTAATAAGTGATAAGAACTCTTATCAAGTATCAGGCTCAAAATATCTCTTTTTAATTAACTCTTTAATATTTTAATAAGGTTAGTTTTGTACTCCTTTTTAAAAATTCTTTTGACGAAAATAGTTCTGAAAAAAAAAAAAGAGAAAGTAAAACAAAGCTGTCTTGTTCCCAGGCGAGAGGCAAAGATACTCCCAACAGGCAAATCTGTACTCACCTGCACTCATTTTCATTTGACATGTTGCAATTTTTAGATCTTTTTTATTTCCTTAAAAAATTGCATTTGCAGAAAGAACACCATACAAATATCTTGGATCTCTGGCCCACTATCTTTGTTTTGGGTATATTTTTATAAAACTTCCTAGATATATAGACAATAGAAATAATATAGATTAATTCTGTTTCCCTTGTTTTGAGCAGCAAACATTCCTGGCTGTTAGCATGCGTGTATTAAATTTTCTATTCTTGGATTTATATTTTGAACTTTGAAATGAAGTGATTTCTTAGTGGATATATTAAATCATAGTTATTTCTTAATTGATGTTAAATTAACCTGGGTATTGAGTACCATTCAAAGATTTCTGATGAATTCTAAATTTTTAAAATATAAACTCAAGTTTTGAGATTACTCTGTAATCTTAATTATTTCCTTTAATTTCTTTCCCTTCCTATATCCCTCCCTCCTTATTTCTAATTGTTATTAATTTATTTATAAAATAAAAAATATTGACAAGACCATAGGATAAGAAGGGTACAATTCCACATAATTTCTACTAGCAGAGTTCCATTTCCCATCCCCTCCCTTGAAAGCTTTCCTATTCTTCATTCCTATGGGAACATGGACCCAGGGACATTGTGGGGTACAGAAGGTGGAAGGGTCTGGCTTCTATAATTGCTTCTCAGCTGAACATGGGTGTTGGCATACTCCCAACTTGTCCCTATCTTTTTCTAGTGGGGTAGGGCTCTGGAGAGGTGGGGGTCCAGGACACATGGGTGAGGTCTTCTGTCCGGTGAAGTCAGGCTAACATCATGGTAGCATCTGCAACGTGGTGGCTAAAAAAGCATTAAGATTTGAAGCAGAACAAGTTGTTTAATAGTCAGGAAACTAAAGGCAAGAATATAGCAAATGAGTTTTGGGATCTCCATTTTGGAAAAAGCTAGTAAGTCCTTTTTTTAGGTGTATTCCAAGGGGCTCATGACTTTACTAATTTTTGCCTGAGCCTGACAGCTAATATATAGGTGGACCAGTGGTAGTGTCTGGGGACATGGTGTCAGAGTTGGAAATAGAACTAGAAAGTTGGATCAGGGAAGAGAGTAGCTCCCAAATATAGGAAGGGTATATAAGTATTATTTTATGATTTTTTATTTTTAGGTCTTTCTACTTGCTTGGTGTTTTGGGTCACTGCAAACTATTGTGTAATTTTGCTTTAAGGTGTATATTCTCCCCTAACTTATGGGTACATGTGCACATGTGTTCTGTCTCATGGGTCCTGATCTATATCTAGGTTCTGTGGCTTTGTTAGGAGGTGCACCACCTGATATGGAATTGAGGAATCTTATGAGCTAGGAACAGTCTCACCAGAGTGCTGGAGCCGAAGGGTTGACATTCCACACCTGCTGTTTCTGGACAAAATCTGAAATTAAATGTGTCAAGGTGGTACTGGTTGTATTGATTTGACTGAACTCAGCAGATACAGTATCAAATGGTATGGACTAAGTGCAGCACACAGGAAGACAAGCCATGCCCTGGATTTTCCAGGACTGGGAGAAATGTGGCTTTTATTATTTTTAATTTTTAAAAAATATTTATTTATCCCCTTTTTGTTGCCCTTGTTTTATTGTTGTAGTTATTATTATTGTTATTTATGCCATCATTGTTGGATAGGACAGAGAGAAATGGAGAGAGGAGGGGAAGACAGAGAGGGGGAGAGAAAGGCAGACACCTGCAGACCTGTTTCACCACTTGTGAACCAACTCCCCTGCAGGTAGGGAGCTGGGGGCTTGAACCGGGATCCTTATGCTGGTCGTTGTGCTTTGCTCCACCTGCACTTAACCTGCTGCGCTACCGCCGACTCCTGAAATGTGGGTTTTATAGAGAATGGGAAGGGTTCTTGCTATCCTCCCTCCTATACCTCCCTTCGTTTCCTTTGTTCTCTTGTCTCCAGAGTCATTTCTGTAGCTCAGTGCCTGCATAACTCTATCATTCCCACTGGCTTTTTTTTTCCCTTTTAGCAAGAGTAAAAGAGGGATATATATGGGGAGAGAGAGCACACCAGAGAGAGATACCATAGCACCAATTCACTACTGTTGAAAGTCTCTCTCACCTCTATAGACACTACTCCAGTATAGTGACCTATGGCCTGAACCAGGGTCCTCACAGATGAAAATATAACAAATGAGGTGTGGTGTGGTATTATAACTTGTTTCTTCTCCAAAACAGAAGATTCCGGGTACATCTGGGTGACAAGTCTAGGAGATGGAGACTTGTCTCAAGTGGCCTCCCCCAGGGCTCTGTTCTGGCTCCTACGCTATTTAATATTTACATCAATGACCTCCCAGAAACTTCTTCAAGGAAGTTCATCTACGCCGATGACATCTGCTGTGCAACTCAGGCATCCAGGTTTGACATCCTCGAGGAAACACTCACGAAAGACATGTCTCTGATATCTGATGACTGTAAAAAATGGCGACTAATCCCTAGCACTGCAAAAACGGTATCATCTGTTTTCCATCTACACCATGCCTCGGCCTCGCGTGAGCTTAATGTGCAGCTTGGCGATACGGGAATCCGGCATGAAGCCCAGCCAGTCTATCTTGGCGTTACTCTCGATTGCACTCTGTCATTTCTTTTTTTTTTTTTTTTTAATTTTTTATTTAAGAAAGGATTAGTGAACAAAAGCATAAGGTAGGAGGGGTACAACTCCACACAATTCCCAACACCCAATCCCTATAACCCACCCCCTCCCCTGATAGCTTTCCCATTCTCTATCCCTCTGGGAGCATGGACCCAGGGTCGTTGAGGGATGCAGAAGGTAGAAGGTCTGGCTTCTGTAATTGCTTCCCCGCTGAACATGGACGTTGACTGGTCGGTCCATACCCCCAGTCTGCCTCTCTCTTTCCCTAGTAGGGTGTGACTCTGGGGAAGCTGAGCTCCAGGACACATTGGTGGAGTCTTCAATCCAGGGAAGCCTAGCCAGCATCCTGGTGGCATCTGGAACCTGGTGATTGAAAACAGAGTTAACATATGAAGCCAAACAATTTGTTGAGCAATCATGGATCCCAAGCTTGGAATAGTGGAGAGGAAGTGTTAGGGAGGTACTCACTGCAAATTCTAGTGTAGTCCTGCTTTCAGGTATATATTTTGCAGTAGTTTATGGATACGTGTGCACATACGCTCTCACAGAAACTGGTGTATATCTAGGTTATGGGACTTTGTTGGAAAGTGAACTACCTGAGATGAAATTAGAGTGTACTATTAAAGGAAAGGTCTCACCCGAGTAATGAAGCTGAAGGGTTGTCATTCCACACGTGAAGTCTCTGGATACATTCTGAGGTGAAGCATGTTGAGGTAGCAATCGTTGCCTTGGTTAGGTTGTGATCGGCAGATGCAATGTTATTTGGTTTGGATTGGGAGATGCATACGGGAAAGTGGGCCCTATCCAAGGGTTCCAGGACTGGGGGAAGTAGGGGCTCTATAGTGAAGATGTGAGGTTCCTGCTGTCTTAGGGTTCAAAAAGACACTCAATAGTTAATATTATCATCACATTATTTGTTAATTGGGTTAACTTTGAAAAGTCCCTTTGTTATGGTTTGCTGGACAGTACCCAGTATCTTGTATATAGCTGTGCTATTGGAAGCTTCTAATCTACTTGGTCTAGGCTTTTGAGAGAGTCCACATATCAAATACATAGCCTATATATTAAAAAGATTCAGTTTGTCTTTTGAGAAACTTTGAGACATACAATTGATTTCCCCCTCTCATATTAATTAGCTACTGATTTATATGTCTACATTTTGCTAGGAGTGTACATAAACACCATTCCCACCACCAAAGGACTGTGACCCATCCCTCCCGCCCACTCCCACCCCCCACTGGCCCAGGAAGCTACATGTCTACCCCTCACCACTGGGTTTTTACTTTGGTGCCCTACTTACATGCACTCTGTCATTTCATGAACATCTCATAAAAACTGCAGCAAAGGTGGGCGCGAGGAATAGCATCATTGCAAGACTGGCCAGCTCCTCATGGGGCGCGAGCGCTTCCACACTACGATCATCATCTCTGGCATTATGCTATTCCACTGCAGAATACTGTGCCCCAGTATGGTTCCATAGCCCCCATGTCCACTTGGTCGATTCCAAATTATATTCCTCCATGAGGATAATTTCTGGAACCATCCGTTCCACCCCGGTTCCATGGCTGCCAGTTCTCAAAATTATAGTAGTCTGGCTCAATAAACTGAGAAAACGGCACAAACTAGTATGTTGTATTTCTAGGTCTTGACTGAAAAGCTGAAACTGTGTTATTACTCAGTATATTTTTTCATGCTCCCAAGTCAATTACATTTTTGTAGTCTAGACACATAATAGAAGTTAAATAAGAAAGTCACATAGTATGTTATGAGTAATAACAATCAAGTTAAATAAATAAAATCATATAGTATGTTCAAAGTAGTAACTATGACAAAAAAGATAAAGGATTGGGAATGTATTTAGACCTATGCACTTAGCTTTCTAAAACTGAACATGAGACCTAAACCATAGTTACTAATGAAATATACTTTTAAAAGTTGTCTTTATCATTAAGAAGCCTGACCCTATGTAGCTTTCCATGATCTCAACCTCTTCCACTAATAATTCTAATTTGGCATTTAAACTTGCAACTCTCAAGATTTTATACTTCAGTAAGGGGGAGCTCCTTGGCATCAAAACTTAGCCTTGTGAACAGAACCAAGTCGGCTGGATCAGTTTTAGCCACAGGGCTGGGTGGTGGTGCATCTGGCTAAGTGCACACATTACAATGTGCAAGGACCCAGATTCTAGCCCCCAGTCTCCACCTGTGGAGAGAAAGCTTTGTGAGTGGTGAAGCAAGGCTACAGATGTCTGTGTCTCTCTCCTTCTCTATCACCCCCTTCCCTGTCAATTTTTGGCTGTCTCCAATAAATAAATAAAGATAATAATTTTTTTAAAAAAAAACTAACCTCTTAATAATTTTTGGAGCTTAACCTGACTTTAGTAATAATTCTGTCCCTCACTTGTTTGGTGTTGTTTTTCTTTCTTGCTCCAATTTGCAGCGTCTTACATCTGAGAGTTTTGCAGAAGTGGTGTGTGAAGGGTGGGGTTTCCTTCCTTATTTTCACAAATGGTTCCTTGACAACACTGAGATCTCAAAAAGAAATTCCAAGGGCCAGGATATAGTTTACCCTTTAAGAGCCCACACTTTACCATGAGTGAAGACCTTGAATTCAAGTCCTTAGACCCCACACGGGAGCAGTGGAGCAGGAGTAGTGGAGCAGTGCTGTGATATGTCACCTTCTCTCTGTCTCTCCCCATCTCTCACTCTCTATCTAAAAAAATAAGAGAGACAGAAAAAGGCAAGAGCAATTCTGTTTGTTTTTTCATTGTCCCCCAGAGAATTCAAGGAGTGTGGCATCATTTAAGTAAGGCAGGAATATAGTTCCGGGAGGTGGCGTAGTGGATAAACCATTGGATTCTCAAGCATGAGGTCCTGAGTTCAATCCCCAGCAACACATGTACCAGAGTGATGTCTGGTTCTTTCTCTCTCTCTCTCTCTCCTCCTATCTTTCTCATTAATAACTAAATAAAATATTTAAAAAAATAAATATTGAAACCAACTTTGACCACTAACAGCTTATGATATTAGATTGAATGTAGATGACACCCTACTATCTGTGCATTGGAAGAATAATTTCAGTTAAAAACACAGCATTAACAGTGAAAATGAAACTTGAGATTTTTCCTTAAACAAATTTAAACAAAATCTAGAGACTGCTTGATTGAGGAATTCTTGTCCTTAAATTGTTCCCTTCCAGCTAGGCAGAAAACCTCTTAGCAGTAGGAATGAAATTCCTGTGTCTTACTCTTTATTACTTTCTCCTGTGGCCTCACGAACATCAGGGCAATTTTCCTTACAGGATTTTTGACTCTACTCTGCTTTTTGTCTCTTATTTTGTAGATTTGATAACAGCTCCTGATATGGACAGGTTAAATGAAAACTTACCACGATGGGCCTTTTAAAACATCCTTCAACCAGATAGTTTACTGAGTTACAGTGACGCAGTGCACTCAATGAAAACCATGAAACTTGTACCAGATAGAGAAGTGCTGGAAATTAGAAGCTGAAAAATACAACATCTATTACTTGGTCTTATTTTTGTTATCCACTGCTATCCCTCATTTATAAAATCTTTCTCAGCTAATATTTATTTTCATGTTGGATGAAGTGTAGCAAAGCAACTTTATTAATGAAAAAAAACTTTTTTTTAAATCATCATGGCATATTTTTTAAATATTTTTTATTTATTAGATAGAGACAGCCAGAAATCAAGAGGGAAGTGGGTAAAAGAGAGACAGAGAGATACCTGCAATACTGCTTCATCACTTGCAAAGCTTTCTCCCTGCAGGTGGGGACCAGGAGTTCGAATCCAGGTCCCTGTGCATTGTAAAAATTGTGCTTAACCAAGTGCGCCACCCCTGGCTCCTTAACAGTTTCTCTTTATATTGCTTCATAAATATGAGTTTACTTTCATATTTTCAATTAAAAAGCCCTGAGCTGTCATTTCAAAGATTCAGTTCTTTTTTTTTTTTTTAATCTTTTATTTAAGAAAGGATTAATTAACAAAACCATAGGGTAGGAGGGTACAACTCCACACAATTCCCACCACCTAATCTCCATATAACACCCCCTCCCCTGATAGCTTTCCCATTCTCTATCCCTCTGGAAGCATGGACCCAGGGTCATTGTGGATGGCAGAAGGTAGAAGGTCTGGCTTCTCTAACTGCTTCCCCGCTGAACATGGGCATTGACTGGTCAGTCCATACTCCCAGTCTGCCTCTCTCTTTCCCTAGTAGGGTCGGTCTCTGGGGAAGCAGAGCTCCAAGACACACTGGTGGGGTCTTCAGTCCAGGGAAGCCTGGCCGGCATCCTGATGGCATCTGGAACCTGGTGGCTGAAAAGAGAGTTAACATACGAAGCCAAACAAATTGTTGAGCAATCATGGACCCAAAGGTTGGAATAGTGGAGAGGAAGTGTTGGGGGTGGGGGGTCCTCACTGCAAACTCTAGTATACTTCTGCTTTCAGGTATATGTTTTGCAGTAGTTTATAGATACATGTGAACATATGCTCTCTGTCACAGAAACTGGTGTATATCTAGGCTTTGGGACTTTGTTAGAAAGTGAACCACCTGAGATGAAATTAGAGTATACTATGAAAGGAAAGGTCTCACCCGAGTAATGAAGCTGAAGGGTTGTCATTCCACATCTGAAGTCTCTGGACACAGTCTGAAGTGAAGCATGTTGAGGTGGCAATCCTTGTGTTGGTTAGCATGTGATTGGCGGATGCAATATTATTTGATATGGATTGGGAGAGGCATACGGGAAAGTGGGCCCTATCCAAGGGTTCCAGGACTGGGGGAAGTAGGGGCTCTATAGTGGAGATGTGAGGTTCCTGCTGTCTTAGGGTTCAAAAAGACAATTGATAGTTAATGTTTTCATCACATTATTTGGTAATTGGGTTAACTTTGAAAAGTCCTTTTGTTATGGTTTGCTGTACAGTATCCAGTATCTTGTATATAGCTGTGCTATTGGATGCTTCTAATCTACTTGGTCTAGGCTTTTGAGAGAGTCCGCATATCAAATACACAGCCTATATATTAAAAAGATTCAGTTTGTGTTTTGAAAAACTTTGAGACATACAATTGATTTTCCCCCTCTCATATTAATTAACTACTGATTTATATGTCTACATTTTGCTAGGAGTGTACATAAACACCATTCCCACCACCAAAAGACTGTGACCCATCCCTCCCACCCATTTCCACCCCCCACTGGCCCAGGAAGCTCATGTCTACCCCTCACCACTGGGTTTTTACTTTGGTGCCCTACTTACAGTTCGGTCAGGTCCTGCTTTTCGTTTCCCTTTCAGATCTTCTTCCTCAACTTCTGTTGATGAGTGGGATCATCCCATACTCATCTTTATCTTTCTGACTTAGCTCACTTAACATAATTCCTTCTAGCTCTGTCCAAGATGGGTCAGAGAAGGTGGGTTCATTGTTCTTGATAGCTGCATAGTATTCCATTGTGTATATATACCACAGCTTTCTCAGCCACTCATCTGTTGTTGGGCACCTGGGTTGCTTCCAGGTTTTAGCTATTATGAATTGTGCTGCTATGAACATAGGAGTACACACTTCTTTTTGGTTGGGTGTTATGGAGTCCTTGGGGTATAACCCCAGGAGAGGAATTACTGGATCATATGGAAGGTCCTTGTCTAGTCTTCTGAGAGTTTTCCAGACTGCTCTCCACAGAGGCTGGACCAATTTACATTCCCACCAGCAGTGCAAAAGGGTTCCTCTGTCCCCACAGCCTCTCCAGCATTTGTTGCTGCTGTCCTTTTTGATGTATGCCATTCTTACAGGAGTGAGGTGGTATCTTAGTGTTGTCTTAATTTGCATTTCTCTGACAATCAGTGACCTGAAGCAGTTTTTCATGTTTGTTAGCCTTTTGGATCTCCTTTGAGGTGAATGTTTTGTTCATATTCTCTGCCCATTTTTGGATGGGATCATTTGCTTTTTTGGTGCTAAGTTTGCTGAGCTCTTTATATATTTTGGTGATTAGTTTCTTGTCTGATGTCTGGCATGTGAAGATCTTCTCCCATTCTGTGAGTGGTCTCTTCTTCTTCTAGCGTTTGCCATGAGGGGTCTCTCTGTTTTATAGTTTCTTTGGATGTGCAGAAGCTTTTCAATTTGATGTAGTCCTATTGGTTTGTTTCTGCTTTAGTCACTTTATCTCACCAGAAACAAAAATCAACTCCAAATTGATCAAAGACCTAGATGTCAGACCAGAAACAATCAAATACGTAGAGGAAAACATTGGTAAAACACTTTCCCACCTACACCTCAAGGACATCGCTGATGAATCAAACCCAATTGCAAGGAAGACTAAAGCAGAAACAAACCAATGGGACTACATCAAATTGAAAAGCTTCTGCACATCCAAAGAAACTATAAAACAAACAGAGAGACCCCTCACAGAATGGGAGAAGATCTTCACATGCCATCCATCAGACAAGAAACTAATCACCAAAATATATAAAGAGCTCAGCAAACTTAGCACCAAAAAAGCAAATGACCCCATCCAAAAATGGGCAGAGGATATGAACAAAACATTCACTACAGAGGAGATCCAAAAGGCTAACAAACATATAAAAAACTGCTCTAGGTCACTGATTGTCAGAGAAATGCAAATTAAGACAACACTAAGATACCACCTCACTAGGAAGTCTATTTTAAGTATATTTCTAGGGTCTGTAACTTTCAGACAGTATTTTTAGTCCACCTGTATGTTAGGTATCAAGCTCTATTTTGATTTTTGATTGCCATCTCAAAGTTAACATTGTCTAAGACAAAACTATTGCTTTCTCCCCATATCCATGCCTGCAGATGTTCACATCGCTACTAAATGTGAAAAGATATTTATATTATATGCATACATCAGACAAAGGGTTTATAGACAAGATAGATAATTCAAAAATTGGTGCTGGGTGGTACCTGGTTGAGCACACATTTTACAATGTGCAATGATCCTGGTTTGAGTCCCTGGTCCTCATCTTCAGGGGGAAAGCTTTGTGAGTGGTGAAGCAGTGTTGCAGGTGTCCCCCTGTCTCTCTCTCTTTCTCTATTTCCCTCTGCCCTTTTGATGTCTGACAATCTCTTTTCAATAAATAAGTAAAGAAAAAATTCAAAGACAAAGAATTCACAAATTCATAAATAAAAAAAAACAAACCATGCTATCAAAAAGAGAAGATCTGAACAGACATGTCACCAAAGGTATATACAGATGACCAACAGACACATGAAAAAATACACATTATCACATAAATGAAAATTAAAAATGCATTAATGAGGTAACAGGCCACACCAGCAAGTATAGAAACTTCAAGTGATATCAAGGGTCAGGAGAAAAAGCAATTCTTTTTATACTGCTAATGGGAATGTAAATTGTTTCATCCTCCATGGAATATAGTATGGGAGTCCTCAAATTTTAAAAATAGACCTACCTGTGATCTAGTAATTCCTCTCCTAGCTGTCTATCTGATGAACACTTAGCTAAAGAAAGAAAGATGTGCCTGTGTTCACTGCAGTGCTCTCATATGAAATGGTCTGTGTTGGGTAACAACTCAAGTGCCCAGTGACTAATGAATGGATAAAGAAAATGCAGTTTACCTACATAACAGAATGTTACTTTGCAAGGAAAGATGACCTCTCATCCTTTGCTATAACACATGTAATGAAAGGGGATCCTGCCAAATGAAATAGAAAGGAGAAAACAGAGAAAAACAACAGGTAATTCCACTAATATGTGAACTGTAGGAAAGGAAAACATGGGGGAGGGGGAAAAAGAGGTGAATTACTGATCAATTTTTGCTCTCTCTCTGAAATTTTAAAGTTACTAAAGAGGGTGGAAAAGAGGAGCTCAATGGGGTAGGGACACAAGGTCCCATGGTGAAAGGCAATGGTGGTGTAAACCTACATCTCCTGCTTGGGGACGTGTGAAATTGTAACGCTGTGGCAAGCAAGCATTGGAAATATTTCCTCAGGAAAAATAATTTTTAAATTCCTTTCCTGCAATTTTTTTTTTTTTTTTTTTTTTTTGCTTCCAGGTTTACTGATGGGCCTCAGTGCCTACACTATGGATCCACTGCTTCTATGGCCATTTTTTCTTCTTCTTCTTCTTCTTTTTTTTTTTTTTTTGATAGGACAGAGAGAAATTGAGAGGGGAGAAGATACAGAGGGAGGGAGAAAGACAGACACCTGCAGACCTGCTTCACCACTTGTGAAGCTATCCCTTGCAGGTAGGGAACTGGGGGCTGGGACACAGGGATCCATGTATGGGTCCTATGTATGTAGTGCTATGTGCACTGACCTGGTACGCCACTGCCTGGACCCCCTTCCCACAACTTTTTAAATCTCAGTTATTGGCAGAAATTCTATGAAAAATGAACAGCCTTAGTGAGGGAAAGTCAAAGCAGATCCCCTTTGGGAGCCCCCGGCTCCCCATCTGCAGGTTCACTTCACAAATGATAAATCAGGTCTGCAGGTGTTTGTCTTTCTCCCTATCTTCCTCTCCCCCTCTCAATTTCTCTCTGTCCTATCAAACAAAAAAACTGAAAAATGGGGAGTCGGGCAGTAGCGCAGCAGGTTAAGTGCAGGTGGCGCAAAGCACAAGGACCAGCATAAGGATCCCAGTTTGAACCCCCAGCTCCCCACCTGCAGGGGAGTCGCTTCACAGGTGGTGAAGCAGGTCTGCAGGTGTCTATCTTTCTATCCCCCTCTCTGTCTTCCCCTCCTCTCTCCATCTCTCTCTGTCCTATCCAACAACGACGACAATAGTAGTAACTACATGAATAAAACAAGGTAAACAAAAGGGAATAAATAAATATTAAAAAATGGTGACAGGAGCTATTTTTGATTCTGTTAATTTTTTCAGAGGTAATGAAAGACTATGGGAGCAGCAAATATAAAACGGGAACTAGCTTTCTGCTGTAGGTGTTGCAGCCAGCTACACATGGCAGATTCCATGAAAATATGTACTTGGCCATAACATCATAGCAAAATGTTCGGAACAGAATGTGAATTTAAGATGAAGAGTAGCTTTTCCAGTGCTAAGAACTTTTTAAAACACGGTTTCTCAGTCCTCTATTTAATCTATACATTTTTGAATCAGATTTTCCTGTTTTATAAAGTGCCTTTCTCAATTTTATAAAGACAGTCTGACAGTATGCACTTTCCCACACAAATCTGTCAGCTCACTTTTCTTTATTCACCACACCCACCTAAACTTCAAATCTGAAAACTTTGTGATGCAGAGAATGGCATCAGCTGGAGGCAGTTTGGTGAAAACTCCAGAAGTAGAAATTCATCTTATCCTTTCATTTATTAGAACCTCAAGTTGTGCAACAGTAGGGAACTGCAGGATGGACAAAGGTCAGGGATTTATGCTATTCCTGAGGTCCCAGGATGGGTATACAAGCAGAATACCTTTAAATTTATATATATGATCTTTAAACTATTTTACACTTTAGACACCGAAGAATGTTTCAGAAAACCTTTACTTGTATAACACTACGTGGCTTTATGCAACAATATCAGATCTTGTTATAGTACAAATGCTTCACTTGTAACCGAAGTTATAATTTCATTTTTGCATGATAAATTATGCTTATTCAGAGAAAAAAAGCTCAGTAATGACTTCAATGATATGGGCCCACATCTCTCATGCATATAGGTGGGTGTTTGTCTTGTGAACCTTAGGGTGAATGTTATCTTTTAAAAGAAAAAGGATTTTTCTAGTCTGCAATTCGCATTATGGACCCTGATTGACTTATAAACTTTCATGAAGACTGCAGGGAATCTAAGATCATAAATTTTTAAAAAATATTTTATTTCTTTATTAATGAGAAAGATAGGAGAGAGAGAAAGAGCATGTGATTCTGGGGACTGAACTCAGGACCTCATGCTTGAGAGTTTAGTGCTGTAGCCAGTGCACCACCTTCCGGACCACAGATCATAAATTTTGTTTGCAGTTTTTTCCCACTTTAACTGGTAGATTAGAAAAAATCATACTCTAGGTCGTCAGGCTGTAGGGCAGGGATTAAGCACATGTGGCGCAAAGCGCAAGGACTGGTGTAAGGATCCCGGTTCGAGCCCCGGATCCAGCCCCCAGCTCCCCACCTGCAGGGGAGTCGCTTCACAAGCAGTGTAGGGGGTCTGCAGGTGTCTATCTTTCTCTCCCCCTCTGTCTCCCCTCCTCTCTCGATTTCTCTCTATACTATCCAACAACATCAATAGCAAAAATAACAATAAGGACAACAACAAGGGCCACAAAATGGGAAAAAATGGACTCCAGGAGCAGTGGATTTGTAGCGCAGGCACTGAGCCCCAGCAATAACCCTGGAGGGAAGAAAAAAAAAAGAAAAATCACACTCTCTGGGGGTGGGTGATAACACACCTGGTTGAGTCCTCATGTTACAGTGTGCAAGGACCCAGGCTCAAGACCCCACTCCCCACCTGCAGGGGAAACCTTCACAAGTGGTGAAGCAGGTCTGCAGGTGTCTGTATACTTTTCTTTCTCCCCTTTCCTCTCAATTTCTGGCTGTCTCTATCCAATAAATAAATAAAGATAATACAAAATTTTAAAAAATCTATACTCTCTACATGGCTTATTCCATTCCCTTAGTTTTTCAGAGAGCTATTTTGATAAGCCTATTTTTTAAATTTACATTATTCACCTGTGAAAATGGAGCTTCACTCAAAAGATACTAAATGAGAGAGAAAAATTTTCTTCCCTGTCTTGTATTCTCTTACTTGATACTTTCTGGAAGGAACCAAGCTCACCAGTGTCTAGGCATATGCAATACTATACAATAGTATTACCCTTATCTGTAGTTTTGTTTTGGTGGTTTCAGTTACCTGTTGTCAACTGTGGTTTGATAATATTTATTATGATTTAGAGAGAACATATTCACCTAACTTTTACTATAGTATGCTATTATAATCATTCTATTGTGTTGTTAGCTGTAATTATTTATCTCTTACTGTGCTTACTTTTTTAATTAGACACTTTTATAGATATTTAAGTATAGAGAAATATTATATAGGTAGATAGATGATATAAAGATATATAGATAGACATATGGTTTGGTTCTATGAGATGTTTTGGGAGAACACTGGACAGCTTGGAACTTAATGCCCTTGGATAGTGTAGTACTACTGGACTCTTTTAACTCCTATTTTATTTATTTATTTATTTATTTATTTATTTATTTATTTATTTTTTATTTGATAGAGACAGCCAGAAATCGAGAAGGAAGGGGTTGGTAGGGAGAGAGAAAGACCTAGAGAGACACCTGTGACACTGCTTCATTACTTGTAAAGTTTCCCCCTTGCAGGTGGGGACTGGCGACTTGAACTTGATTCTTTGCACAATATAACCTGTGCTCAACCAGGTGCACCACCAAAGCCCCTCCTTTGATTTCTAAGTTAACAGTCAATATAAATTACCAAGTGTCCGAATATACATTACAATTTTTTCTGCTCCCAGTATTCCTTTCATTTCTCCCACTGTATTGCAGTGCTAACGGTTACAGTACAGTTGTTGACACCAAGGTATGACCTGTCATGTCCCCATAATGAATGTCTGCAAGACACTCTCCCCCAACCTAGGTCCCTTTCTTCCATCATGTGCCAGAATCCCCATGTCCCTCTAGCTCACCCTTTTTCATGTTATCATAGTATAAGAACTTGATATTCAGGACAGTAAGAGGAAACTTTCTCTTTTAATTATTTCTTTCATCTTGTATCACATTTTCATAATACAGTTATTGTATCAGATTTTTCCCTACCACAGTTATCACTGGGACCTTAAGCCTGTATGGCTTCACTCTTCCCTATACTTTTTTGTTTGTGTGTTTGTTTTTTGATAGAGAATGAGAGATAGAGAAAGATAAAGAAAGAGAGGGAGGAGAGGGAAAAGAGATACCTATAACACTGATCTGTTACTCATGTAGCTATTTTTTTTTTAGATTTTAAAAAATATTTATTTATTCCCTTTTGTTGCCCTTGATGTTTTATTGCTGTAGTTATTATTGTTGTTGTTATTGCTGTCGTCGTCGCTGGATAGGACAGAGAAATGGAGAGAAGAGGGGAAGACAGGGGGGGGGGAGAAAGATAGACACCTGCAGACCTGCTTCACTGCTTGTGAAAGTAACATACTCTGGGGTGGCGGGGGGGGGTGAGAGTACAGGTCCAAGGATGACAGAGGACCTAGTGGGGGTTGTGTTGTTATATGGAAAACTGAGAAATGTTATGCATGTACAGACTACTATATTTACTGTTGAATGTAAAACATTAATTCCCCAATAAAGAAATTAAAAAAAAGAATAGTTCCCCAGATTGCTCTAGAATTAACAACTAACTTATCTACTACTTGTTTTCTTTTAAAATAAGCACTACAATCCTTAGTTACTATAAAAATAGATATAAAGTGGATACAATGAATATGGATTTACACTGGAATCTTAGCCTTGGAACTCTGATTTATTAGTCATAGATTTACACCTTTCATGCTTTTATTCAATTAAAAAGGGACACTGCTTTAATTTTAGTCAGAAATTTGGGTATCTGAACACATTTTATAATGCATTCTTATAGATTAAGAATACATGTTAAATATTTATTCACATTAGCAATATAAATTTTGTTTTTCCCTTAAAATTAATAATCCTGGGGGGGGGGTTGGGCGGTAGCACAGTTGGTTAAGCTCATGTGGCACGAAGCAGAAGGACCAGCATAAGGATACTGCTTCGAGCCCCTGGCTTCCCCACCTGTGGTAGGGGGGGAGGAGGAGGCGGTTAAGCAGGTCTGCAGATGTCTATCTTTCTCTCCCTGTCCAACAACAATGTCATCAACAAAAATAATAATAATAACCACAACAACAATTACAAAATAAAAAAATAATAAACCTGGGCTGAAGAGATAGCTTATTGAAGAAGGTGACTCATGTTTGAATTCTGGAATCACTTGGGAGATGCTATTAAATCTCTCCATCTCTCTTTCTCTTTGAAAAATAAAATCGGGGAGGAGAGAAATCACACATGTGGAAGGTCCAAAGATATAAGTTAACTCATTATAGAATTTCACTCATGTGGAATCTATTACTGAGGAACGAGTTTGTTTATTCATATATTTAGTTATACCATCAAAGTTATTGCTGGGACTTGGTGTTGATATGGTTCCTGGAAGCCATTCTTCCTTTTCCTCTCTTTCTGATTGTGTGTGTGTGTGTGTGTGTGTGTGTGTGTGTGTGTGTGTGTGTGTGTATGTGTGTGTGTGTGTGTGTGTGTGTGTGTGTGTGTGAGAGAGAGAGAGAGAGAGAGAGAGAGAGAGAAAGAGAGGAGAAGAGAGGCATCTGTAGCACTGCTCTACCACTTGTGAAGCTTCCCTCCTATAAGCGGGAACAGTGGACTTCTAGTCCTTGAGTATGGTAACATATGTGCTTTACTGGGTGCATCACCACTCAGATTTAAGAGAGGTTATTTTTGCTGAGATGTTAAGATAGAGTCCCAAGGATATATATCCTTGAATTTCAGAAACTTAAAGAGATAAAATTTACAGCAGAAACCTGAAGTCAAGTGTTATCATTCTAAATTATATCACCTACTCTACAAGTAGAATAAAAAGACCTTTCAAATGTTCTGCTTGACCATAAAACTTCTAACTGTTTGCTGAGCTTCATTTAGCTTACAAAGTAACAGATATTTGGAGCAGATAGAGAGAGGAGATATTTAATAATCCAACTGATATTTACTATGCTGTTTTTACAAGAAACTACAATCACCTAGTTGCCAGCTTTGCCCATGGATATATGGAGTAAACTGAATGTTTCCTAGAACTTTGCTAGTGACTCTGAAAAAATAACCTTAATATTTTAGTAGCTAAACAAAATGTTTTTTTTAATCACTTTATACTTGTATAATATCCTCATTAGTTTCTGTGCTTCCTGTAATCCAGGTTCCTTCTATATTAGGATTGTGATGTCTACTAGGGGTGTCGTATTTGTCTGTGTTCAGGCGAAAGGGAAAGATTAAAAAAAAAACAACCGACGGTCTCAATTCCCTATTTTGTATGTTAAGCTTCCTTTCAGTTAATTACTTTACACTGGCAATAACCAGTCACATAGCCCGTTTAGGGTTGCTGAGAAATATCACTGACTGGACTGCTGCTTTCCAGAACACACACACACACACACACACACACACACACAAACACACACACACACACAACATGAGTAACTTTGCTGAATTCACAGAAGCTTTATTATGACAGATAAATTTACAAGTTTTTTTATAGTGTAAACTGTCTCCACACTCTTAAGACTAAAAGAATTAAAGAATAAAGATTAAAGAATACCCTTTGGGAAAAATATATCCTACCCACCAACTTGTAAAAAATTCCTTGAGAGGAGGCTGGGTGGTATCTCATCACCCTGTTGAAAGCACATTAGCATGAGCAAAGACCTGGGTTCAAGCCCCTAGTTCCCACCTACATGGGAGAAGCTTCCCGAGTGGTGAAGCAGTATTGGAGGTGTCTCGCTTTCTCTCAACCTCCTTATCTCTCCTACTAATTTCTCTCTGTTTTATTAAATAAATGAAAGGAAAAAATAAGAAAGAAAAAAAAAGGCCACCAGGAGGGACCCTGCAGGTACCCAGCCCTGTGATAACCCTGATGATAGGGAAGAAAAAAAAGGAAAGATTTCTTGAGAGAGATTCTGATAAACATTCACCAGACCACCACATGTGGACTAGAGACTTACTTGTTTTTTTTTTTTTTTTTTAAATTTTTTATTTAAGAAAGGATTAGTGAACAAAAGCATAAGGTAGGAGGGGTACAACTCCACACAATTCCCACCACCCAATCCCCATAACCCACCCTCTCCCATGATAGCCTTCCCATTCTCTAGCCCTCTGGGAGCATGGACCCAGGGTCATTGAGGGTTGCAGAAGGTAGAGGGTCTGGCTTCTGTAATTGCTTCCCCGCTGAACATGGGCGTTGACTGGTCGGTCCATACTCCCAGTCTGCCTCTCTCTTTCCCTAGTAAGGTGTGTCTCTGGGGAAGCTGAGCTCCAGGACACATTGGTGGGGTCTTCAATCCAGGGAAGCCTAGCCAGCATCCTGGTGGCATCTGGAACCTGGTGATTGAAAAGAGAGTTAACATACAAAGCCAAACAATTTGTTGAGCAATCATGGATCCCAAGTTTGGAATAGTGGAGAGGAAGTGTTAGGGAGGTACTCACTGCAAACTCTATTGTAATCCTGCTTTCAGGTATATATTTTGCAGTAGTTTATGGATACGTGTGCACATACGCTCTCTCTCACAGAAACTGGTGTATGTCTAGGTTATGGGACTTTGTTAGAAAGTGAACTACCTGAGATGAAATTAGAGTGTACTATAAAAGGAAAGGTCTCACCCGAGTAATGAAGCTGAAGGGTTGTCATTCCACACGTGAAGTCTCTGGATACAGTCTGAGGTGAAGCATGTTGAGATGGCAATCGTTGCTTTGGTTAGGTTGTGATCGGCGGATGCAATATTATTTGGTATGGATTGGGAGATGCATACGGGAAAGTGAGCCCTATCCAAGGGTGCCAGGACTGGGGGAAGTAGGGGCTCTATAGTGAAGATGTGAGGTTCCTGCTGTCTTAGGGTTCAAAAAGACAATCAATAGTTAATATTATCATCACATTATTTGTTAATTGGGTTAACTTTGAAAAGTCCCTTTGTTATGGTTTGCTGTACAGTACCCAGTATCTTGTATATAGCTGTGCTATTGGATGCTTCTAATCTACTTGGTCTAGGCTTTTGAGAGAGTCCGCATATCAAATACGTAGCCTATCTATTAAAAAGATTCAGTTTGTCTTTTGAGAACCTTTGAGACATACAATTGATTTCCCCCTCTCATATTAATTAACTACTGATTTATATGTCTACATTTTGCTAGGAGTGTACATAAACACCATTCCCATCACCAAAGGACCGTGACCCATCCCTCCCGCCCACTCCCACCCCCCACTGGCCCAGGAAGCTACATGTCTACCCCTCACCACTGGGTTTTTACTTTGGTGCCCTACTTACAATTTGATCAGGTCCTGTTTTTAGTTTCCCTTTCAGATCTTCTAAATCAGCTTCTGTTGATGAGTGGGATCATCCCATACTCATCTTTAACTTTCTGACTTAGTTCACTTAACATAATTCCTTCTAGCTCTGTCCAAGATGGGTCAGAGAAGGTGGGTTCATTGTTCTTGATAGCTGCATAGTATTCCATTGTGTATATATACCACAGCTTTCTCAGCCATTCATCTGTTGTTGGGCACCTGGGTTGCTTCCAGGTTTTAGCTATTATGAATTGTGCTGCTATGAACATAGGAGTACACACCTCTTTTTGGTTGGGTGTTATGGAGTCCTTGGGGTATAACCCCAGGAGAGGAATTATTGGGTCATAAGGAAGGTCCATGTCTAGCCTTCTGAGAGTTTTCCAGACTGCTCTCCACAGAGGCTGTACCAATTTACATTCCCACCAGCAATGTAAAAGGGTTCCTCTGTCCCCACAACCTCTCCAGCATTTGTTGCTGCTGTCCTTTTTGATGTATGCCATTCTTACAGGAGTGAGGTGGTATCTTAGTGTTGTCTTAATTTGCATTTCTCTGACAATCAGTGACCTAGAGCAGTTTTTCATATGTTTGTTAGCCTTTTGGATCTCCTCTGTGGTGAATGTTTTGTTCATTTCCTCTGCCCATTTTTGGATGGGGTCATTTGCTTTTTTGCGGCTAAGTTTGCTGAGCTCTTTATATATTTTGGTGATTAGTTTCTTGTCTGATGTCTGGCATGTGAAGATCTTCTCCCATTCTGTGGGGGGTCTCTCTGTTTGTTTAATAGTTTCTTTGGATGTGCAGAGCTTTTCAATTTGATGTAGTCCCATTGGTTTGTTTCTGCTTTGGTCTTCCTTGCAATTGGGTTTGATTCATCAAAGATGTCCTTGAGGTGTAGGTGGGAAACTGTTTTACCAATGTTTTCCTCTAAGTATTTGATTGTTTCTGGTCTGACATCTAGGTCTTTGATCCATTTGGAGTTGATTTTTGTTTCTGGTGAGATAAAGTGGTTCAATTTCATTCTTCTGCATGTTTCAACCCAGTTTTCCCAGCACCATTTATTGAAGAGAGCCTCCTTCTTCCATTTAATCCTTTGGGCCCCCTTATCAAAGATTAGATGCCCATAGGTGTGAGACTTACTTGTTATAAGCATATGAGTGGTTCTGTTGGGTGGTTCTGTGAATTTAATATACCTGCCAACTCTGGATTTTAAATGTGCATATCCCTGCTAAGAGGAAGTGGATATTTATACAGCAGTGTGTTTGACTTGTTTTGCTTGTCAGCAAACATTTTGAGTTGATGAAGTATTGATACAAGAAAATTGTTTTCTGACAAAGGCCTTAAGCTACAACAGAATGTATTGGCTAAGAACTATTGGACCAGAGATTAAGGTTAAGTGTGTTAGAAATAACTCTCTCGGCAGACTGGGAGTATGGACTGACCAGTCAACGCCCATGTTCAGCGGGGAAGCAATTACAGAAGCCAGACCTTCCACCTTCTGCAACCCTCACTGACCCTGGGTCCATGCTCCCAGAGGGATAGAGAATGGGAAAGCTATCAGGGGAGGGGGTGGGATATGGAGATTGGGTGGTGGGAATTGTGTGGAGTTGTACCCCTCCTACCTTATGGTTTTGTTAATTAATCCTTTCTTAAATAAAAAAAAATAACTCTCTCATTAATTCAGCTGATTTGTTTTCTGATCTTATTTTCTGTTTTAGTGTAAGCCTAAGCAGATTTTCCTGACTTTTCAAGTCTTTTTGTTGTTGTTGTTTCCACCAGGTGTTATCACTGGAGCTTGTGCCTTCAAGACAAGTCCATTGCTCCTGGTTGCCATATTTTCCTTCCTTCCTTCCTTCCTTCCTTCCTTCCTTCCTTCCTTCCTTCCTTCCTTCCCTCCTTCCCTCCCTCCCTCCTTCCTTCCTTCCCTCCTTCCCTCCCTCCCTCCTTCCTTCCTTCCTTCCTTCCTTCCTTCCTTCCTTCCCTCTTTCCCTCCCTCCCTTCCTTCCTTCCTTCCTTCCTTCCTTCCTTCCTTCCTTCCTTCCTTCCTTCCTTCCTTCCTCTCTTTCTCTTCTTGATAGGACAGAAATTGAGAAGGAGGGGGCAGGCAGAGAGGGAGAGAGAAAAAGGGACACCTGCAGCACTGCTTCATCGATGGTGAAGTTTCTCTCTTACAGGTGGAGATTAGAGGCTTGATAACATGTGCACTCAACTAGGTATGACGCCGCCCTGCTCCCTCATGATTTGTAACTATAAAGTTATACTTGAACTTGATTATAAGTTCTGATTCTGTATTATTTTTTTAGTCTGTATTTTGAAGACCATGCACTTCAAAGAAAAAAAAAATTGTGATCTAAGGAGTTCACTATATAAAGAATAACTTGGATAGTTAAGAAACTATTGCTGGCATATCAAGCACTTTGTTTGGTGAGCAAAAATATCCCCATATTCTGAGAATTTATATTCAGAGGAAGAAATGTTTAAAATCTAAATAGATCCAATAGATTTTGTAATTATCTGAAATTTTAGAGAACTTTTAAAATTTGGCCACTTAGCATAGTTAATTTGTTCTAGTTTGTGTATATATATTTAAATTAGAGAAGCAGAAAGAGAAAGTGCAAGAGCGTACTGCACCAAAGCTTCCTTTCATGTGATGGAGGATTAAGCATGGGTGTACACATGGCAAAACAGCAACCTATCCAAGTGAACTGTTTTGTCATCCTTTTGGGTCATTCTTATAATTCCATTGGTATTCTGCCTTGCTTCTGATTAAAAGAAAGAGAAAGTGTGTGTGCGTGTGTGCGCGCACGCGTGTGTGTGTGTGTGTGTGTGTGTGTGTGTGTTAGAAGCACCGAAGAAGGTCGAGACTGAATGTGAGTAATAGAAGAATATCCTTGAATCGTCAAGAAGGAAATACGCCATTGTACTCAGACTGGGTGATGATTAGTTCATAAACTTGCAAATATTCTAGTTATGCCCTTATCTGGTATGCCTTATAAGCACCTGCTGGTTAACAACGAAATTAAATTTAAATTTCATTTAATATCACTTTGAGTTGTTATGCCCTTATCTGGTATGCCTTATAAGCACCTGCTGGTTAACAATGAAATTAATTTTAAATTTCATTTAATATCACTTTGAGTTTTTAAATGATGCATAAATCATTATTTTAGTTTTTGAAAACATAACATCCCTGTTGTAAAGAACAATGGGTAGCAACTTATTGTTTTTTTTTAATTTTTTTAAATTTTTTATTTAAGAAAGGATTAGTGAACAAAAGCATAAGATAGGAGGGGTACAACTCCACACAATTCCCACCACCCAATCCCCATAACCCACCCCCTCCCATGGTAGCTTTCCCATTCTCTAGCCCTCTGGGAGCATGGACCCAGGGTCGTTGAGGGTTGCAGAAGGTAGAAGGTCTGGCTTTTTTAATTGCTTCCCCGCTCAACATGGGCGTTGACTGGTCGGTCCATACCCCCAGTCTGCCTCTCTCTTTCCCTAGTAGGGTGTGTCTCTGGGGAAGCTGAGCTCCAGGACACGTTGGTGGGGTCTTCAATCCAGGGAAGCCTAGCCGGCATCCTGGTGGCATCTGGAACCTGGTGATTGAAAAGAGAGTTAACATATGAAGCCAAACAATTTGTTGAGCAATCATGGATCCCAAGCTTGGAATAGTGGAGAGGAAGTGTTAGGGAGGTACTCACTGCAAACTCTAGTGTAATCCTGCTTTCAGGTATATATTTTGCAGTAGTTTATGGATACGTGTGCACATAAGCTCTCTCTCACAGAAACTGGTGTATATCTAGGTTATGGGACTTTGTTAGAAAGTGAACTACCTGAGATGAAATTAGAGTGTACTATTAAAGGAAAGGTCTCACCCGAGTAATGAAGCTGAAGGGTTGTCATTCCACACGTGAAGTCTCTGGATACAGTCTGAGGTGAAGCATGTTGAGATGGCAATCGTTGCTTTGGTTAGGTTGTGATCGGCGGATGCAATATTATTTGGTTTGGATTGGGAGATGCATACGGGAAAGTGGGCCCTATCCAAGGGTTCCAGGACTGGGGGAAGTAGGGGCTCTATAGTGAAGATGTGAGGTTCCTGCTGTCTTAGGGTTCAAAAAGACAATCAATAGTTAATATTGTCATCACATTATTTGTTAATTGGGTTAACTTTGAAAAGTCCCTTTGTTATGGTTTGCTGTACAGTACCCAGTATCTTGTATATAGCTGTGCTATTGGAAGCTTCTAATCTACTTGGTCTAGGCTTTTGAGAGAGTCTGCATATCAAATACATAGCCTATATTAAAAAGATTCAGTTTTAAAAAGATACTGGGTACTGTACAGCAAACCATAACAAAGGGACTTTTCAAAGTTAACCCAATTAACAAATAATGTGATGACAATATTAACTATTGATTGTCTTCTTGAACCCTAAGACAGCAGGAACCTCACATCTTCACTATAGAGCCCCTACTTCCCCCAGTCTTTTGAGAAACTTTGAGACATACAATTGATTTCCCCCTCTCATATTAATTAACTACTGATTTATATGTCTACATTTTGCTAGGAGTGTACATAAACACCATTCCCACCACCAAAGGACTGTGACCCATCCCTCCCACCCACTCCCACCCCCCACTGGCCCAGGAAGCTATATGTCTACCCCTCACCACTGGGTTTTTACTTTGGTGCCCTACTTACAATTTGATCAGGTCCTGTTTTTAGTTTCCCTTTCAGATCTTCTAAGTCAGCTTCTGTTGATGAGTGGGATCATCCCATACTCATCTTTAACTTTCTGACTTAGTTCACTTAACATAATTCCTTCTAGCTCTGTCCAAGATGGGTCAGAGAAGGTGGGTTCATTGTTCTTGATAGCTGCATAGTATTCCATTGTGTATATATACCACAGCTTTCTCAGCCACTCATCTGGTGTTGGGCACCTGGGTTGCTTCCAGGTTTTAGCTATTATAAATTGTGCTGCTATGAACATAGGAGTACACACCTCTTTTTGGTTGGGTGTTATGGAGTCCTTGGGGTATAACCCCAGGAGAGGAATTATTGGGTCATATGGAAGGTCCATGTCTAGCCTTCTGAGAGTTTTCCAGACTGCTCTCCACAGAGGCTGTACCAATTTACATTCCCACCAGCAATGTAAAAGGGTTCCTCTGTCCCCACATCCTCTCCAGCATTTGTTGCTGCTGTCCTTTTTGATGTATGCCATTCTTACAGGAGTGAGGTGGTATCTTAGTGTTGTCTTAATTTGCATTTCTCTGACAATCAGTGACCTAGAGCAGTTTTTCATATGTTTGTTAGCCTTTTGGATCTCCTCTGTGGTGAATGTTTTGTTCATTTCCTCTGCCCATTTTTGGATGGGGTCATTTGCTTTTTTGCGGCTAAGTTTGCTGAGCTCTTTATATATTTTGGTGATTAGTTTCTTGTCTGATGTCTGGCATGTGAAGATCTTCTCCCATTCTGTGGGGGGTCTCTCTGTTTGTTTAATAGTTTCTTTGGATGTGCAGAAGCTTTTCAATTTGATGTAGTCCCATTGGTTTGTTTCTGCTTTGGTCTTCCTTGCAATTGGGTTTGATTCATCAAAGATGTCCTTGAGGTGTAGGTGGGAAACTGTTTTACCAATGTTTTCCTCTAAGTATTTGATTGTTTCTGGTCTGACATCTAGGTCTTTGATCCATTTGGAGTTGATTTTTGTTTCTGGTGAGATAAAGTGGTTCAATTTCATTCTTCTGCATGTTTCAACCCAGTTTTCCCAGCACCATTTATTGAAGAGAGCCTCCTTTTTCTATTTAATCCTTTGGGCCCCCTTATCAAAGATTAGATGCCCATAGGTGTTGGGATTTACTTCTGGGCTTTCAATTCTGTTCCACTGGTCTGTATGCCTATTTTTGTTCCAGTACCATGCTGTTTTGATGATGATGGCTTTATAATATAGTTTAAGGTCTGGGAGTGTGATGCCTCCATTTCTGTTTCTTTTCCTTAAGATGCTTTTGGCAATTCTAGGTGTTTTCAGGTTCCAGATAAATGATTGTAGTGTTTGTTCTATTCTCTTAAAGAAGCCTGGTGGAACTTTGATGGGTATTGCATTAAATTTGTATATGGCTCTCGGGAGAATATTCATTTTGATGATATTTATTCTTCCAATCCATGAGCATGGGATATCTTTCCATTTCTTGGTATCAGTTTCTATCTCCTTGAGTAGCGACTCATAGTTTTCAGCATACAAGTCTTTCACTTCTTTGGTCAACTTTATTCCTAGGTATTTAATTGATTTTGCTGAAACAGTAAATAGGAGTGATTTCTGGATGTCTTCTTCTTCAGATTTAGTGTTTGCATAAAGAAATGCCACTGATTTTTGTACATTGATTTTGTAGCCTGATACCTTGCTGTATTGCCTAACAACTTCCAGTAATTTTCTACTGGATTCTTTAGGTCTTTATATGTATACTATCATATCATCTGCAAATAGTGAGAGCTTGACTTCTTCCCTTCCAATCTGTATTCCTTTGATTTCTTTCTCTTGCCTGATTGCTATGGCAAGAACTTCCAATACTATGTTGAAGAGTAACGGTGACAGTGGACAGCCCTGTCTAGTCCCCGATCTGAGGGGGAATGCTTTCAGCTTCTGTCCATTGAGTATGATGTTGGCTGTAGGTTTGCTATATAGACTCCACTATCTTGAGGAATTTCCCATCTATTCCCATTTTTTGTAGAGTTTTGAGCATGAATGGGTGTTGGATTTTGTCAAAGGCTTTCTCTGCATCTATTGAGATAATCATGTGGTTTTTGGCTTTGCTTTTATTGATGTGATGAATGACATTGATTGATTTACGGATGTTGAACCAGCCTTGCATTCCTGGGATGAATCCCACTTGGTCATGATGAACAATCTTTTTGATGTGTTGCTGTATCCGGTTGGCCAAGATCTTGTTTAATATTTTGGCATCTATGTTCATCAGAGATATTGGTCTGTAGTTTTCCTTTTTTGTTCTGTCCCTATCAGCTTTTGGTATCAGGGTGATGTTGGCTTCATAAAAGGTGGAAGGGAGTATTCCTGTTTCTTCAATCTTATGGAATAGCTTAAGAAGTATGGGTATTAACTGTTTCCTGAAAGTTTTGTAGAATTCGTTTGTGAAGCCATCTGGTCCAGGACTTTTGTTGTTGGGGAGATTCTTAATAACGGTTTCAATTTCTTTGTCTGTGATTGGTGCATTTAGATTTTGTAGTTCTTATTGGTTCAGTTTTGGAAGTGCATAGGTTTCTAGGAATTGTTCCATTTCTTCCAAATTCTCTAGCTTGGTGGCATATAGTTCTTTATAGAAGTTTCGCAGAATTCTCTGGATTTCTGTGGTGTCAGTTGTGATATCTCCTGCATCGTTTACAATTCTATTAGTTTGAGTCTTCTCTCTTTTTTGTTTGGTGAGTCTGGCTAGGGGTTTGTCAATTTTGTTTAATCTTTCAAAGAACCAACATTTGGCTTCATTGATCTTTTGTATGGTTCTTTTATTTTCGATGTTGTTTATTTCTGCTCTAATTTTAGTGATTTCTGTCCTTCTGGTTGCTTTAGGGGCAACTTATTGTTTTAATTACCTGTTTATATTTTTCTGAGCTTTTATGCTATTAAGCCTTCCACTAGGTGCAAGTGATTTTATTGTATGAATTCTAACATTCTGGCATATATGAAACATTAGAGGAACCAAAAGGGAAAGATGTCTGTATAAGGACTAGGTGGTGGCTCAGTGGTAGAGCACAGTGTACTCCTTGTACTGTGTACAAGGACCCAAGGCCTTTTATCTCATTGTCTCTCTGTCCATCTCTTGGGTGTTTTGTTTGTTTGTTTGTTTTTTCTTTACCTATCAAAACAAATGAACAAAACCCAGGAAGCACTGGAGTTAGACAAGTGCGGGGACCCAGTGATAATCCTGATAGCAATAAATAAAGAAGTAAATAAAGTCTTGATATATCTTATAAGATGGATGAAACCAGTTTTATGATATTGATTTGATTTAACAGATACTAGTAGGTTTTATTGGTTGAGAAACCTTAGAAGTAGTCTAGGTTTTGAGATCCCATTATAATATTCCACCTTCCCTCCCTTTGTTCTTTTAAAACCTACAACTAGCTTGTTTTTTGCATCATAACATTAAGTTTGTTTCTAGCCACTAACACCTTGCTGTGAACTGTTTTGTGAGTCTGCTCTATGCCAATCAGTAAGGTGTGTCAAGGGCTGGAACTGGCTAGAAGGACTTTTCATAAGCCTAGACTTTTCATTAGCTATTTCCATCCTCTTGGGATCCAGAATTGCTCTGTCATTCATGAATGAAGAGCACTTGAAGAGAGAGTAAAAAAAAAAATTCAGAGTAAAAAAAAAATTCATTTCCTTTAGGAAATCTCAGATAAATTATGGCCACCAAGGAATTTATAAGCAGGATTGTGGATCAGAGAAAATAAACTCCAATTATGGAAATACAAAGAACTGCAGAATACAGACTTCTCATCATTCTTAACTACACTGCAAACTCAACTTAGTTTGAATGAAGCCTTTACCTTGACTTGACCATACATTTAGAAGTTTAGTTTTTGTTTGTTTGTTGGTTGGTTTGTTTTGCCAGAACATTGCTCAGCTCTTGTATATAGTGGTGCAGGGGATGGAACCTGGGATTTCAGAGTCTCAGGCAGGAGAGTCACCTTGTATAACCATGATGCTATCTACCCCTACTTCTTCATTTTTGTTAGTGTTTACTGTACATAATCATTGTATTCCTCCCCAAATTCATCTCTTTAATATTTTTTTTTCCTTATGAGAGCTTTGCTTTGACTTTATGTCTGCGGGATTCTACTGCTCCTGGTAGACTCTTCCCCACTTCCTCTCCCCCTGCCCTTTCTTACTTCTTCTTCTAGCGTTTTCCCTTCTTCCATAGCCAGTCAACAGCGTCAGGTTGAGCCTGATGTAAAGTTTCGAGACCTCCTTTGAATGTGGAGAGGTGGCAGTCGTTGACTATGTGGGTCATAGTCTGTCTGTAGCCGCAGGGGCAGTTCGGGTCATCTCTGGCTCCCCAGCGATGGAACATAGCGGCGCACCCTTTCTTACTGATAGGGTGTGACAGACAGAGAAGGAGTGTATGAAAGAGACAGAAGGAGAGATCCCATATACTATACTATACTCCCTTTTGCATGGTGCTTGAAACTGAGACTAGGGACTTGGGATTGGGGCTAGGGACTCAAACTCAGGTAGTCCTGCACAGTGAAGTACCCCAAAAAGTACCCCTAAAAAGTACCCCTAAAAAGATTTTTTAAAAGTATTTGTTCGGGAGTCGGGCTGTAGCGCAGCGGGTTAAGCGCAGGTGGCGCAAAGCACAAGGACCGGCATAAGTTTCCCGGTTCGAACCCCGGCTCCCCACCTGCAGGGGAGTCGCTTCACAGGCAGTGAAGCAGGTCTGCAGGTGTCTATCTTTCTCTCCTCTTCTCTGTCTTTCCCTCCTCTCTCCATTTCTCTCTGTCCTATCCAACAACAACAATAATAACTACAACAATAAAACACCAAGGGCAACAAAAGGGAATAAATAAATAAAATAAATATTAAAAAAAAGTATTTGTTCATTTATTTTTTTAAGAGAGAGAGAGAGAAGTCATGGGATTATAGATGGGCCTCACGTTGCAATAACTCCTGGTACCAAATGTTTCATATTCATTCTAAAAGTATACATTTATTCTAATTTACTTTAGAACTTGTGTAATAAAGTAAAATAAAGACTGATACAAATATGAGCTATTTGGGAAAGTTCTCTTATCTTTTACTCAGTTTAAACCTCTTCTCTAGTTGAAGGGTTTTGTTTTAAATTCTTCTAAAAAAATGCTGGTTTTCACTTATAAAGAGGAAATTCTCTAAAGCTTTTCTTTTTGAAATGTTTTGTTTGTTATTCATAGTTTGATACCAGGTGTAAATTTACAAAGTATAGTTCCATACCATACCCTCCACCAAAGTTCTGTATCCCACTCACCCTCCTCACAAAGACAACCACCCTAGTTCTCAGGAGTCTTAGAGTCTGCTTGCTGAGGCTCTTCTATATAATTTCCTGCTGAGTACCTGATTATCAGTATAATCTCAGTAAATGTGAATTTGGAAAGGTAATCTTTCATCTTAGTATCTTTGAATTGAAAATAAGTATTGGTAAATAATACCAGAGTAAATCATTTAAAGTACAACATTAGCTGAATGATGTCCCAAATTATTGTGTTTCATGTTCTTTCTGGGTTCACTGGTTTTATTGCTATCATAATTAACACTCATCTAAATTTAGTATGAGTTTTATTTTTTATTTTTTTTATATTTATTTTCCCTTTTGTTGCCCTTGTTGTTTTTCATTGTTGTTGTAGTTATTGCTGTTGTTATTGATGTCGTCGTTGTTAGAAAGGACAGAGAGAAATGGAGAGAGGAGGGGAAGACAGAGAGGGGGAGAGAAAGATAGACACCTGCAGACCTGCTTCACCGCCTGTGAAATGACTCCCCTACAGGTGGGGAGCCAGGCGTTGGAACCAGGATCTTTATACTGGACTTTGTGCTTTGCACCATGTGCACATAACCTGCTGCACTACCGCCCAAATCCCGAGTTTTATTTTTTAACAATGTTGTTTTTGGGAACAGTAGGCTTTGACTAAAGTGTTTACCACTGTATTCTAGAATACTGTTTTTATATTATAAATATTCAGCTTCTCATAAAATTATTTCTTTTGTTAGTGATTTAATAATGATCAACAAGATTATGGGATAGAAGGGGTATAATTCCCTATGTTTCCCACCAACAGAGTTCCATATCCCATCCCCTCCATCAGAATATTACCTATTCTTTATCCCTCTGGGATTATGGATCAACAGTTTCTATGGGGAGCAGAAAGTGGGAGGTCTGGATTCTGTAATTCTGTAATTGCTTCTCTATTGGACATGGGCAATGGCAGGTCAATTCATACCCCCTAGCCTGTTTCTATCTTTCCCAAGTGGGATAGGTCTCTGGAGAGGTGGGGTTCTAGGACACATTGCTGAGGTCATCTGTCCAGGGGTGTCAGGAAATAATATCTTAAGAAGAATTTTTTTAATTTTTAAGTCTGAAAAAATATACCACCGGTCCCCCCCCCCCCCCAAACACACACACTTGCCATTGGTTAGCTTTCTTTTCTTACCCTTCAAAATGACTGTTCTGGTCCAGTGAGGTAGGGGTCAGTGCAAACTTTCACATTTGTGCTTTCAAAACAGCATGTGACCTGCAGGAAACCTCCAAAGTTTACTTTTACTGCTAACTATAATTTTTTTATTTCTTTATTGGGGGATTAATGTTTTACAGTTGACAGTAAAATATAGTAGTTTGTACATGCATAACATTTCCCAGTTTTCCACTAACTACAAAATTTACATGAGATCAGCAACTATGTTTCACTTACATGTGTTATCTTAGTATTTAGCACTGTGACTGGCCCTCACTAGATTTGCAGTCTTGAGAACTGATTTGAGGCAATAAGTCAACATGTTGTTTTTCAAGTAATAGTCAGCTCAAACCAGCCTGAAAAAAAAAATTGCCCAGGAATCTAAGCTATCCAGGGTTATATGTTCATACTTGACAGAGTCCAAGACGAGGTTTACTTTAGTATCACTGGAGCATTGTTTCTCTCACCTCTTGGGAAGTTTCCCTCCCTGCAGATGCGGACCAGGGACTTGAACCTGGGTCTTTGCACACTGTAGTGTGTGCACTTAATTAACCAGGTGCACCACCACCTGGCCCTTTTGAATCTTGTTTCTTAGAATCACCTCCCATGAAGAAATGCTGAACTATAGAAGGCAATCAAAAACTGCTGGGTAAACTTAAATGAATGCGATAGGACCACTTTACCCCTAATTAAATAGCAAATACATATCTTGATAGTTTTCTAGGAAGACTGTCACCTTTATCAATTCCGAGAGTAGCATAGCAATGAATTCTACCACCTTTGAATAAGCTTTGCTTTATATTTGAGACTCTTCATAGGTTAGATTTTATTATTTTCTGTTCTCCATCTACCATAATCCTGCCCCATGACCAGATTGGCATTTTCAGTCCCATATATATGATGATTCAATTTCACATTGCCCTGTGGGTTGTTTTTTTAAATTGATTTTTCTTTTTTCCTGGAAAGCCTTTTTTTCACATTTTTTTAGAAAAATAGTTTAATTTGATTAATCCTATTAGAGAAAACATAACAAAATTATGATAAAGAATTTACTTCTCAAGGTTCATATTTAATTTATAAAGTGTTAAATGATCTGAGTACGAGTTACTTTTTTGCTTTCTTAAAATGCTTTCAAGTTCAGAGAAATACGTGCTCATGTTAAGAAAGCAATAAAAACAATAGTATCATATGACCTTTATTGGGTACTTATTGCACACTGGCATTATACTGGCACTTTCCACAGATTTTGTTTTTATGTGTTATTCAGAAAAATTCTCAGATCTGAGTGTGATTTGTGCCCTGTTTTTATTTTTTTTACATTTATTTACTTATTTATTTATTTACCAGAGCACTGCCTTGCTCTGGGGGTATGATGTGGGCGATTGAACCTTGGACTTTGGAGCCTCAGCTTGGCAGTCTATTTGCATAACCATTATGCTATCTTCCTCCATTTGTGTCCTGTTTCAGTGAGGAGGTAACACAGATTTTGAGAGCTGCAGTAATTTTCTGAGGTCCACACAACTGATTAAAAAAAACATAACGTTGTCCTTCCCTACTTCAATCCCACTTTCCTCAGCGATTTTGTTTGTAATCTTACTCTGTTTAGCACATTTATTCCACCAATTCCCACACCTTCTGTTCAAGGGGAGAGCCTATAAAGCCCACCATTTAACAGGAAGAGCTGCAAAGCCATACTGACTCATTTATAACTGTAGGAGAAATAAAAGGTTGTAAACATGCTAGCAGTTGACCATGTGGTGGAAGGGAAAAAAACCACACTCCCTGACTTAAGCAAATATATGATCTAGTGGGATAAATATCATGATAATTTTTTTCACTAGTCACACTCTGTGCAATTTCACCGGTCCCAGCAGACACTTTGTTTTTCTCTTTTATTTTTCATATAAATGGTAAGAGTCAGAAAGGGAGACAAAGAATGGAAGAGACAACAGAGCATTGCTCCACCACTCATGAAGCTTCCCCTTTGCTTGGTCCTCCCATGTGGTGGCTGGGGGCTCAGGCATGGTAAAGTGTGTGCTGTACCTATAAAACTATCTCCTGCCCCCTGTAATATTGCTCTTTAAAAATTAACATTATTTTTAATAAATTTATTATTTGCAAAGGGACCAAAACAGCAATGTGTTCCACTAGTCAGCTGAATTAGAAATCCCTGAAGTCATTTATTTAGTCCCTGGTGATGTTGAGTAGTTTATCCAACTATTGAGCCTATTTATGTACAATGTAGGCTCTGTTTTCATCCATTCTGCTAACACCTGTTCTAGAGGCCTGGGAGCTAGCACAGACGATAGGTGTTGGGCTTCCAAGTATGAGGTTCCTAGTGCAATCTCTAGCATCACATGTGCCAGAATGATACATATTCATCCTCTCTCTCTCTCTCTCTCTCTCTCTGTCTCTCTCTCTCTCTCTCTCTCTCTCACACACACACACACACACACACACACACACACACACACACACCAATCTTTAAAAAATAAATCACCAGCAGAGATATCTTTATTTACTTATTGGGTAGAGACAGCCAGAGATTCCAGAGAAGAAGGGGAAGACAGAGAGGAACAGAGACATAGAGACACCTGCCGCCATGCTCCACTGCACATGAAGCTTCCCCCTGCAGGTGGGGACTGGGGGCTTGAACCTGGGTCCCTGCACTTAGTACTATGTGTGTTCAACCAGGTGTGCCACCACCTGGCCCCTAGAGATATTCTTTAGGAGACTAGAAACTGCAGTAAGAGCTCTTTACCCCCAGACACAGCTTTCAGCTGACTTCCTACGTTCTTTCTAGGTGGACTAGGTGGACTTCTCCCTCCATCTACTTCCCTGTGCGCATGCACTGCCTACCACACACAGCAGCATCCAGAGGCTCACTGGGTGCAGCCATGAATTACTCACACCCTGAGTCTGAAGTCCAAGGAAGTTGGTTATCTTAACTTCTCCTGACCACAAAACATCCTTTCAGGAAAATTATTCCATTGTCTATGAAGACTCTTTAAGAGTGACAAGTATCACTTTTTGCCTGTCTGAACCAAAAGAAGTTAGATATTTTCATATAAATATTGTTTTGTATAGTGACAGGGGAAAAAAGGGGTAATTACTTTGAAATAAGAGAGTTTTGTCTTACGACTTAGAACTTTTTAATACAATATTATTAGGTTTGCGCTTTTATGTTTTAATTTTGTGAGAAGAATGCTTTTTTGATTTTTTTAAAATTTTTTTCTTGCATTTACATTTGTGTTCACTGAATTTCCTGAATATATTGTTTGGTGTCTTACCAAATACTGCTATCAGCTAACTAATAATAATGGGGGACATTGTTAGTAATTATGCTTCAAATATTTGCTTTTGTTTCTTTCTCTCTCTTCAGTCTCTATTCCAACTACACTACACATAGGTTATATGTTACATATTCGTCTCCTACAGTTCCTGTAGTGTTTCTCCCACTTCAAGTCCCAGTCTTTTCTCTGCTTTTCAGTTTTGGGAGTTTCTGTTGAGATAACCTCAAACTCAGAGACTCTCTCTTCATCTGTGTCCAGCCTACTGAGGAGCCCACTAAAGGCACTCTAACAATGCTTTTGGTCTCTGGCATTACAGAAGAAATTTAGTGTTTTTGAGACTTGTGAAATATTTATTTACTTAATTATTGGATAGAGACAGGAATCAAGAGTGGAGGATTAGATAGGAAGGGAGAGTTTACCAGTTGTTAACTTTTCCTCTGGCAGGTGGGGACCTGGTGATTGAACCGGGGTCCTTGAACATTGTAATATGTGCAATGTGCGGGTTTTCTCACAAACTTTCAATGTCTCATTTCTGTGTGTCTTCTTCTTCTAGTGGCTGATTTATAATTGCATGAGTTTTGCTGTAATAATTTCCTCCTAAAATAGAAATTCCAAAAGGAATAATTACTTTTTAACACTTGGCAATTATGACAAACTTTTGTGCATTCCATTCTTTGGGTAGATTAAGATGTCATTTATAGAGTGGTCTGAAATGGGAAACTGGGTTTAAGCTGGGTTAGTTATTATTCATCTCAAATTGAACCTTACTAAGATGTACAAGTAGTACAGCCTTTGGGTGTGCCACCACCCAGCCCCCACATTTCTTTCTCTCAACCTACATTACCCCCCTGTTCTTGCATGTTGTCTACTTTCTCCATTAGAGTCCTTCAGATATTTCTTAATCACAGTTGTTCCAAAACCCTCATCTGATTATTCCAGCATAACTACCTCATCTTATTCTAAAACTTTGTTTTCAAACTTTTTTTTTTTTTTTTTTTGCTTTTTTTTATGTCTTGTAATGTTTTGTGCAAAAGTGGAGACTTACATACTAGATAAAAGAAATGTCAGTAGATATAACATTAGAGATGAAATAACACTAAAGTGTGTGTCAAAGGTGTGTGTGGGGGGGCATGGTTAGGGAGGCAGGAGGCTTCCTGTAGCCCCCTGATTCTGTATGGGTCCTTCAGTGAATTTATGCCTCAAGTCTATGAATTTCTTAGATCCAACGGTCTATGGAAGACAACAAGATGAGCGGCCTAGAAGTGGGTAGTTCCCTTCTCCCAGTGTTGGTTAGGCTCTGGTAATAGCCTAGAAGGTCAGATTCTAGTTAAGAGTTTCCCCTGAGGGCAGGCCTTTGTAAGAAGAGGTAAATAGTATGCTCTGTCATGACTCCTCCCCACAGCACCGCCCCGCCCCTGCCAAGTCTCCACCCACATCCCAACCAGAAATACTGGGGATTTTTCTTTGTTAGTTTCTGTAAAGTCTTGGTGGAGATTCTGGAAGTATGACATACTCTCCAACCCCCATAACTAGACATCCTGAGGTTTTTAACTCTTAAAATTGGTCCACACTGCGGCTCCCAGTGGTTGTCAACTCCAATTTAGGTTTTCCTGTCCTGGCTTTGACTCCTGTAGAGATTTCTGCTGGTAAGTTTTTACTCCATTAAATTGTAGTTCTCTGCCTGTTTGTCTCTCCAGTTTTTGAGACAGTGGTTCACCACTATGGCCTTCTCTACTGGATAAGAGTTCTTGATGTCTCCATTTGGTCTGCATTTTACTTGGGATGTTGGCAACTTCCAAGTTCCCAGTGCTATACCACAAACTAGAAGTCTTCCTTCTGTGTTTATTTGCTGAAGTTCCTTTGAAAAGCTCTTTCTTACATCCCCCTCCTTGTTTCCACAAATACCACTGTGGACTTATAATTTAGTGTAATCCTCCCCAATAAAAGTATGTCCAAGCTGGAGTTTTTATTCTTGAGACAAAATATTTTGATCTTTTGGGATAAACTTTGTCAAATTCATTCTCTATCTCCCTTGCATCAGATACATATTTGATTATTTAATTAGGTATTCCTGATTCTTTTTGGTGGAAATACTTGGAATTCATGTTTGCTTTATGTGATCCTTTGATAAACAGTTAGTCTAGCTTGTTTTCATTAGTATTTAATTTTATTTCTTTCTCTTTTGCATTACTTGGTTGGTATTTTTATTTCACTTGGTGTTTTGAAATGATTTGATGATTTCATTTCTGGGGTATGAAGTGATGAAATAACAACAGCACTAGTTGTGCTAAGTGCTATGACTTATCAAATAGGTAGATATTGAAAATTCTGAGGGTGGGGAGTGGTCGGTAGTGCAACGGGTTAAGTGCACAAGGACCAGCCTAAACATTCTGGTTCGAGTCCCCGGCTCCCCACCTGCAGGGGAGTCGCTTCACAAGCGGTGAAGCAGGTATGCAGGTGTCTTTCTCTCTCCTTCTCTGTCTTCCCCTATTCTCTCAACTTCTCTCTGTCCTATCCAACAACAATGACAGCAATAACAACAACATTAATAACAACAACAGTGGTAAACAACAAGGGTAACAAAAGAGAAAAAATGGCCTCCAGGAGCAGTGGATTCATAGTGCAGGCACCGAGCCCAGCAATAAACCTGGAGGAAATAATAATGATAATGATAATAAAACAAAAATATTTTTAAAGAAAGAAAGAAAAAAAAATAAGAAAATTGGGACACATGGACCAGTCAAAACTGGAGGTTCTAGAAACAATGTAGTTAGTTACTTAACTAAATTAGAAGCCTCTGCTCCTCAGATGACCTCACCAGTGTGTCTGAGACCTCACCTCTCCAGAGCTTTACCCTAGTAGGGAACGATAGAAACAGGCTGGGGGTATGGATCGACTTGCCAACGTCCATGCCCAGTTGAGAAACAATTACTGAAGTCAGACCTTCCACCTTCTGCACCCCACAAACGATATTGGTCCATACACCCAGAGGGATAAAGAATAATGAAGTTTTCGATGAAGAGGGTGGGACACAGAACTCTGGTGGTAGGAACTGTATGGAATTATATCCCTGTTATCTCACAATCTCATTTATCATTGTTAAATCACTAATAAAATAAAATAGAATAGAAGAAGATTCTTCCCCTAAGACCCAGGCTTACCCAAGTTCCATTTTGTGCATGAAGAAACACTTAAAAAATAGGCAATAAAATTCTGTCAGACACAAAACAACAACAAAGAGGATCAGTACATATAAATATTGTTCAGTCTCAGGATCTGGATTATATCCTTGGTTATGACCATAGTTGTTTTTATTTATATGACATTATAATGTTTGTAAGAAGTAACTATGTCATAAATCTGTAAAACAGGACCTTAAATATACATAAAAAATAAGGATCTGAAATAATTTAGGTGGATAAAGATAAATATGTCTGAAATACCACATACTAATTACTATATAAAAAAGCTATTTGTGTCTCTGAGTCCTTCGTAGTTAACTCAAGCAGGAGGTGGTTTTGATAATGCGTTTTTTATTGTGTGATAAAAGGACCTTTAATTATGAAGTTTTACCTAGTCAGTATGTTGAATAGCTGCTATACAATCATTTACTTAAGATTAAGAAATCTTAGAATCATTTCTATAAAATGAAACATCTAGGTACTTTTATGCCATGTGCACTATTCTGTTAGTTTTGGTCTTCTGATTCTTCTTTTCTTTTTTATTAGTGATTTATTATCAATTTACAAAATTATGAGATATGGGGGTATAATTCCATACTTTAGGACCACCAGAGTTCTGTGTCCCCATCCCCTCCATTGGAAACTGCAGTAGCTCTCCCATGGTCACAGATATGGGTTGGCTTTATATCTGTAACTGTCTATATCCTTACATATTTTGCTCATTTTTTTCCTATATTTTTCACTTCCTAAGTTACACCTATACCTATTACTACTTCCAAGTGTCCTCCCCCCCCTTTTTTTTTTTTTACTGGGAGCCCTGTTTTGTTCCATTGGTTCGTAAGTCCATTTTTGTTCCAATACCACACTGCTTGAACTACCATTGCTAAATAGTATCAGTTGAATTCAGGGATTGTGACACCTCCATTGTTTTTTTTTCCTCAGGAGTGCTTTTGCTATTTGTGTTTTCTATAGTTCCACATGAATTTTTAATAAGTTGTTCAATTTCCTTGAAGTATGTCATTGGGATTTTAATAGGGATTGCATTGAATCTGTATATTGCTTTTGGCAGGATTTTCATTTTAGTTATTTTTATACTTCCAATCCATGAACAGGGGAAGTTCTTTCATTTCTTTGTGTCATCCTCTATTTCTTTTAACAGTGTCTTATAGTCTTCCTTATGAAAGTCCTTCACTTCCTTTGTTGGATTTATCTGTAGCTGTTTTATTTTTTAGGTTCAATTTTAGTTTTTATTTATTTATGTATTTATTCCCTTTTGTTGCCCTTGTTGTTTTATTGTTATAGTTATTGATGTCATTCTTGTTGGATAGGACAGAGAGAAATGGAGAGAGGAGGTGAAGATAGAGAGGGGGAGAGAAAGACAGACACCTGCAGATCTGCTTCACCGCCTGTGAAGTGACTCCCCTGCAGGTGGGGAGCCAGGGGCTCGAACCGGGATCCTTAAGCCAGTCCTTGCGCTTGGCGTCACCTGTGCTTAACCTGCTGCCCTACTGCGCGACTCCCTAGGTTCAATTTTAAATGGCATTGCTTCCTTTAGTTCCTTTTCCTGTGGCTCATATTTTATGTAAAGAAATGACACGGTTTTGTGAGTATTGATTGTGTATTCTGTTACTTTACTGTATTTATTGATGATTTTCAGTATTTTTTGTAGAGTTTTTGTGGTCCTCTAGGTAGAACAGTGTATCATCTGCAAATAATGATAAGTTAACTTCACCCTTTCCAACTTGAGTTCATTTGATACTCTTTCTCGTCTGATTGCAATGGTGAGGACTTATAGGATTATCTTTAATAGAAGTGGTGAAAGTGGACATCTTTTTTTAGGGGGAAAGCTTTCACTTTTACACGACGGAGTGATATTAGCCATGGGTTTGTCCTATATAGCCTTTATTATATTGAGGAATTTTCCTCCCACTCCCAAATTTCTTGAATGCTTTTATCGTAAATGAGTGTTAGACTTTGTTGAATGCTTTTTCTGCCTCTATTGATAAGATCTTGTGATTTTTACCTTTTTTTGTTGCTATTTTTACCTTTTTTTGTTGCTGTTGTTTTCTTCTTCTAGCGTTTGCCCTTCTTCCGTAGCCAGTCAACAGCGTCAGGTTGAGCCTGATGTAAAGTTTCGAGACCTCCTTTGAATCTGGAGAGGTGGCAGTCATTGACTATGTGGTTCATAGTCTGTCGTTTGGCAAAGGACAGCCCCTCAACATTAAGTTGGAGGACTCGAAGAGCAGGACCAACAGCTTGAAAGCTGTCAGGAGCTGCTTGTTGCTGGCTTTGAAAGTGACTGGGATCCATGTGGATTCAGTCGGCTAGGAAGGATCGTCAGTTTCCCCAATGAATGGCTACTCACAGGGAAACTGATGATCCTTCCTAGCCAACTGAATCCACACACCTTCTTTTGCTTAAAGCCTTCTTCACACACTCCTCCTCATGATAAAGCAATTAATATCTTCAAGAAGTTTAAATGTCACAAAAGTGAAATAGCATCAAGGACTTTAGGCTGTTAATAACTTTTGTATTGTCTAAAATCAATAATGTAGACTGGAACTAGGGGCCCTAGAGTCATCTTTAAAAATGAGAGATCATGGCATCTTCTTTTCTTACAGGCAGCGCTGGAAAGTTGAGGTAAGTTTGTCTAGATGCAGTTATTTTCACAATTTCCTGAGCTCACTGTTTTGCTAATAAACCAACCTCCTATTCACTTCTGACCTTAATATTCTGTTCCTGTTCTGCATTATTTCCCTTTATTCCAACTTTGTTTCTGTTACTTTTATTTTGCATTACAATGCTTTAAAATATTTATTAAACGCTAACAAGGCATACACATGTGGACACACAAGAACTCTATATATAGTCACACTATAGACTTTTTGGAAAATGGTTATTATACAAGTTTAACATAAATAATGAAAGACTGAATAGTTTACCTTTTGCAGGGGTAATCACCAAGAAATAAAACAAAAACAAACAAACTAACAAAACCCCCAAATGCCAATATTTTGTCACAAGAAGAATTTGGGAGTAGTTATATATTAAAGAAATGATAAAAGTATAGTAAAAAAAAAAAGAGGATGTAGTATATTGTGTTAAAAGGAAGTTTAGAATTTCTCAGAAATAGTAATAAAAAGCATTATACTAGGGATATTGAGAATGGCTTATAATTTTAGACTATGTCATGAGGCAAAACTAGGTTTGAGTTTGTATTTCAGCATTTATCAAAATTAGACTATTATGAGTTAGAAAAATCAACATATCATATGCTTATAAAGAAATATGTGGTGTTCTTTCACATATATTTTCATAGTCATAAAGTATCATTCAAGATGCCTTTCAATTTATAAGAACAGATTTTTGATATTCGACAGCTAATTTAAAATTTTCCCTTTGGAGTCATATAAGGGAAATGAGCTATATTGTAAATTTGGTGACCGACTTTCATAGAATTTACATGTTATTTGTTAGCTTCACTATAGACCCCACTAGCATTTCAGGAAAAAACTATTTTGATATTTCATATATTCAATACATCTTAATGCAATTATAAAATTAAGAAAACATTCATGACCCCAAAGACATTGCAGTTTAGTGGCAAAGATTTTATATATATATATATGTCTGATACGTAGCTTGACCCACTTTCCCTTTTGAAAAACTTATGGAGGAATGAGGAGAAATAATTTTGACACAAAATTCAGTGAGAAGTTACTCCAGTTTTTATTGCTTCATAACACACTACCCCGAAGTTCAGTAGCTTATGACAGTATCAATCATTTATTTTGCTCATCAGAGTGCATTTTAGCAGGACCTGGAAATATTGTCTCTACTACAGACATCACTCACTTGGGGGCTAGAGAATCTATATATAGCATTGCTGTGAGTATAGTCACAACACTACACGGATTCCTGGGGAGAAGGAGAAGGAAGCTCCCTTCACCTCTTGATAGGCTGTGTCAGAGTTGCATTGACAAGAATATGTAAAATAGGAGACAAGTCTTTCTTTTTTAATTTTTTTAAATCTTTATTTATTTTTTGGATAGAGATAGCCAGAAATTGAGAGGATGGAGGAGATAGGGAGACAGAGAGACACCTGCAGACCTGCTTCACCAGTTGTGAAGCTTTCCCCCTGCAGGTGGAGGCCAGGGGCTTGAACCTGGGTCCTTGTGCCTGTAACATGTGCGCTCAAGCAGGTGCACCACCACCCAGCCCCAATAGGAGACATTTCTATATGCTCCTCTTTAAAAACATACAGCTGTCAATTATCCACCATGCATCTACTCATATCCTCCTCACATGTAAAATGTACTCATCCTCTTCTTTAAGATCCTCAAATCTAAGAATCCACTTGAAATTCTGTGTTTTATCTTGCCATTTCAGGTGAAGATCATGATAATTCAATACAGTTCTTTGGTAGCAGCTTCCAAATGTGAGGATTGGGAACCAAAGAAACAAACTGTCTGTTATCCCATGTCTAATGTTGTTCCCATCTTTATTGGGTGCGTACTTCTGTATGGCGTTCTGTGTGGCTGTGGTAATATAACTAATTTGATCAGACTCCTCTGGGAGGTAAAATAATAATAATAATAATAATAATAATAATAATAATAATAATAATAATAATAATAATATTTCAGGCTTAGCCTCACAGGATAAATCTGAACTGCCTACCCACTACCGCGATATTTATTTAAGCTGTTAATTTTAGATATATTTTAAAAGTGAGAAAGTGTGTGAGTCGGGCTGTAGCGCAGCGGGTTAAGCGCAGGTGGTGCAAAGCACAAGGACCGGTATAAGGATCCCGGTTCGAACCCCGGCTCCCCACCTGCAGGGGAGTCGCTTCACAGGAGGTGAAGCAGGTCTGCAGGTGTCTATCTTTCTCTCCTCCTCTCTGTCTTCCCCTCCTCTCTCCATTTCTCTCTGTCCTATCCAACAATGACAACAATAATAATAACTACAACAATAAAACAACAAGGGCAACAAAAGGGAATACATAAATAAAATAAATATTAAAAAAAGTGAGAAAATGTAATAATACTGTAGTGCCATTGGAATGGGCATGTTCCATCCTTACTTGTGCCTGAACTTAAACTTCTTGTTTGCCTCAGTTAAGTTTGAGGCCCCTGTTCTGTCAAAAAAAAAAAAGTAGAGGGCCCATAATTTATGACTCTGGAGCACCAATACTCTTGATAAATGAGAAGAAGATGCAACATAATAAATGAGCATAGAAGGCCAAGGGCTAGCCCGGTTGGTGTGTGTAGGGAGGGTGGGGTCATTTGCCATGTGGATATTCCAGGTTAGAACACGAAGAGAAAGACCAAATAACTAGTCAGGAAAGTACCTAATACATGATTGTGGATAGATCACAGTGACACACCTAGTTAAGTGCACACTTTACAGTGTACAAGGGCTTGGGTACATGTCCCTGGTCCCAACCTGCAGGGACAAAGCCTCATGAGTGGTGAAGTAGGGCTGCAGATGTCTCTCTATCTCTTTCTTTCTCCCATCCAGTACTAACCAGGTCCGACCCAGCTTAGCTTTCGAGATCAGACGAGATCGGGCGTGTTCAAGGTGGTATGGCCGTAGACTCTGTCTCTTTCTTTCTCTGTCTCCCTCTCCACTCTTAATTTCTAGAGAGAAATTATTCTATATTCAATTTAAAAATTTGCCTAATTATGATATGCTGAGTAATGTGAACAGCATAAATGGATGAAAAAAGGAGTATTGAAAATGAAATAGAAATTGAGAGAAAAAGGGAAGATTAGAGGTGGAGAGAAACAGACAACCACAGCACTTGCAAAGCCTCCCCCTGCTGCAGGTGAGGACTAGGGGCTTGAACCCAGTCCTTGCACTTAATAATGTGTGCTTAACGGGGTACACCATTGTCCAGTCTATTTAGCAAGTATTATTAGTATTATTAAAGGCTGGCTCAGTTGCATTCCCTGTCTCCCAAGATGATGGTTCCTGGAAAGAGTTAACGAACTTAATCAAAGAGGAAGAGACCTTTGTGGGGAACAAAAGACATCCAGGATTTACAGAGACTTGAATTCAGGATTGACCCTAGTCAAGTGGTTCTAAAATGGATTCTTTTGAGTGGTATAGGCTGATGCCTTTTATCATTATTTAAATAGAAGTGTTTCCCTTACATTTATAATATGAGTCAGAGGGTGTTATTTTTGCTAAATCAATTATTCCTTAATAAAAGTTGACAATTTATGGATCTAGAAGTTCCATTCTAAGTTTAACAAAAAGTTTGATTTAAAGTAGGAGGTATCCACCTTAGTTTCTTTATGTTCACTTGGAGTACTTTTATTCTGAAACTAAATTTGCCCAGTGTCTAAGAGAAAAATGACCTTTAAATTAAACTCTGGAACATTTCTTCTTAGATTTCTCAGAAGTATTAGAGACTCCAAGGATTCATAACTACAGAAATAAAAGTTATTCTTTTCATTCCCTCTGCAACAGGGACTGGAACAAAGATGTAAACTCCAATATTGAACTCTCTGTGTATGTGTTCTTTAAGAGCAATTATATCCAAGCTTGGAGGGTTTTTTAAGGATTTTTTTGAAAATATCTTTATTTGTTTTTTAATGTTTTTATTCTCTTTATCTATTGGATAAAGATAGTCAGAAATTGAGAGGGAAGGGCATGATCGAGAAGGAGAGAGACAGACACCTGCAGCACTGCATCATCACTTGCAAGGCTTTCCCCCTGCAGGTGGGGGCTGGGGGCTGGAACCTGTGTCCTATCGCACTGTAATATGTGCGCTCAACCAGGTGTGTCATCATCCAGCCCCCTCAAGCTTTGTCATTTTCCAGTGGTTATTTGTTCTCTCTTTCTTAAATATAGAGGAATTGTCATTGTTCATAATAAATGAGCAATGTGGCATCAAAGATTTCTTTCTTTTGTGTTTTTATTATCCATCTTCCTGAAAAAATGTACTTATAATACTGAAATTAATATTTAAAATGGAAATCTTCATCAGTTTTTTCTACAAAAATGAGAGTAGCACAAAACCTTTAGTCATGGACTCTGAAGTCTGCGTTTCTACCCTGGCTGTGCCACCTATTAGTATATAATCCTAGGAAAATTACTTAGCCTCTCTTTGTCTTGGTTTCCTTATCAGAATAAGAGTATTTCAATACCTATTTTTAAATTTTTTTTATTTATAAAAAGGAATCATTGGGAAGTTATGTGGTAGCGCTGTGGGTTAAGCGCAGGTGGTGCAAAGCACAAGGACCAGCGTAAGGATCCCATTTAGAGCCCCTGGCTCCCCACTGGCAGGGAAGTCGCTTCACAGGCGATGAAGCAGGTCTATAGGTGTCTATCTTTCTCTCTCCCTCTCTGTCTTCCCCTCCTCTCTCCATTTTTGTCTGTCCTATTCAACAATGATGGCAAGGGCAACAAAAAGGAATAAATAAATATTAAAAAAAATAAAAACATTGACTAAACCATAGGATAAGAGGGGTACAACTTCCCACAATTCCCACCACCAGAACTCTGTATCCCATCCCCTCCCCTGATAGCTTTCCTATTCTTTATCCCTCTGGGAGTATGGACCCAAGGTCATTGTGGGATGCAAAGGTGGAAGGTCTGGCTTCTGTAATTGCTTCCCCCCTGAACATGGGCATTGATAGGTCGATCCATACTCCCTGTCTCTTGCTTTCCCTATTGGGGAAGGGCTCTGGGGAATCGGAGCTCCAGGACACATTGGTGGGGTTGTCTGTCCAGGGAAGTCTGGTCAGCATAATTAAGGTTATTATTTGGAGAAAGACATGTGTTAACATGGGAATTGGGTGGTAGCACACCAGTTTAAGGATCCCGTTTCAGGCCCGGCTCTCCACCTGCACTGTGGTCGTTTCGTGAGGGGTGAAGCAGGTCTGCAGGTGTCTTTCTCTCTCCCCCTCTGTCTTCCCCTCTTTCCATTTCTCTCTGTCCTATCCAACAACAGTGACATCAGTAACAACAATAATAATAATCACAATAACAATAAAACAACAAGGGCAACAAAAGGGGAAAAGATAGCCTCCAGGAGCAGTGGATTTGTAATGCAGGCACCAAGCCCCATTGATAACCCTGGAGGCAAAAAAAGAAAAAAAAATGTGTTGACATTGGCAAAAGAGAAAAATGCCTTGCTATATATAATTAGTGCAAGATATTTGTTTGACTTTTTTTATATAATTTTTTATGTTAGTGTTTTAATAATGATCAACAAGTTTGTAGGGTAAGAGTGGTACAATTCCCAACACCAGAGTTCTGTATCCCATCCCCTCCATTAGAAGCTTCCCTATTCTTTATCCCTTTGTGAGCATGGACCCAGGATCATTATGGGGTGCAGAATTGTTGTTAAAATTTCAGTGGCTCTAGCCGGGCGGGCTAGCTTCACGGGCGGGTAACAGAGACGACCAGAGACATACGGCTGGTCAGGGAAGCTGTATTTCTTTATTCAGGAACAACGATTCATAAACTAAACCAAACTAATCACCAAACAGAACTCTGCTGTCTCTTTGCGCCGGCGCAAGCACTCTCTCCAACTCCGGAACTCAGGAACCCTCTAACTCTGCAACTCTCCAACTCTCCAACTCTCTGAACTCTCTGAACTCTCTGAACTCTGGAACTCTGGTGGGGTTCCTTCGGGGCGGGGCCAAGCAGGCCCGCAAAACTAACTGGACTGATCCAATTCTCTTGGCGGGGGAGAACTACCCAATGTAAAGCATACAACACAGAATGTAGGAGGTCTGGCTTCTGTAATTGCTTAACTGAACTGATTATTGGAAATTGGGTATTGAAAATAGGAATTCTTCTCATTTCCCCCTTTAGATTTGCAGCATGGCATTAGGCCTGGGATGCTTCAGGAGTAGTGATTGACATTAGTAACTCATATAGTTGTCAAAGGAGTAGCAGTATAATATGTAAAAACTTGTTGAAAATTAGTAAGGGAAAGATAAAAAATAGTAATAAGAAGGTCAATAATAAATACTAACATGCTAAGATATTTAATTTCTGTAGTAACCAGAGGAACCCAAATCATATCATTGAGACTCTTTTCTAACCATAAATTCAAGGCAAGAATGTAAGAGTATGGAATATCAAGAATGTGATGTGATAAAAACTCTCATCTATTAATACTGAATTGTAAATCATCTGATTATGTTAAAGTACAGTTTGACAAAATATTGTAAAAGCAAAATCATATATACCCTTTTATTTTATAGTTCAGTTCTTGGGTTGACGAGAAATGACATAAATGTCTACCAATAGTAGATTGGAGACCTTATTTGGAATATTATATAGCTATTAAAAAGAGCACACTTTATAGAACTGCTATGAAATCAAAGGAGATAATGCTAGTGAAAATAAAATGTAAAGGATTTGTATATTGTGCCATTTTATATGGCTTGAAACTTTCAAGTCAGTGTCTTATTTATGGATGTATCCATATTTAATAAAAGTATAAAATATATAAAGAAGTGATAGAAGATAGCTCTAGAGTGTGTTTACCTCTGGAGGAAAAAAGAGATATGCAGGGACATCTGGGGACTTCAGTTTTATCAGTAATGCTTCTTTTCCCCAGAAAATATGAAGCAAATTTGGCATGATTTTAAAATCCTAAGTGGAGGCAAGGAGAATAGAAGGAGAAAGTTAACAGACTCTGTAGGTGGTTTTAAGTTATTAGAATAAGTGAGCTCTGAGAATAAAAGAGAGCAGTACTCACTACCTGACAAAGCCATCAGTTTTTTTTTTTTCAGTACTATATAAAGTCCAATTCTGGTTAGCTTTACTAAAATTTAAAAACTCCAAGGATCAGCAAGATAGTTTGCATGGCTAGTGTGCCTGCTCTCTCATGTGTGCAACCCAGGCTCAAGCCCGACCCACACCACAATCAGGAAGCTCCCATTTAGTGGGATCTTTCCTTCACTCCCTCTTTTTGCCATGTGTCTCTATTTCTCTTTGTATTTTATAAAAGTTGGCTTGGAGTGGTGAAGCCAAGATGATGACAAAAAAACAAAACAGAAAAGACTAAAGGACCCCCCCCTTCATTCCAGCCTCAAACTCTAAGCATCTTTAGTTGCATAATTTTTAAAGAGGAAATACTGTAGGAATCTATGTCTAAAAGATTCTCAGATAATGGGAAAACTTTGAAGGACTGGACCAAGTCAAGCGAGCAAGAATAGATTCAGATTTCATGTTAGGATGGATAGTAGTTGTACCCAACTCAGAGGACATAAGTTTTTTTTTCTTTTCTTTAGTTAGTTGATACTAAACTTCTTTGCTCTGTTTCATGACTGATTGAATTAATATAGGGCATGTTATTATTGTTATCATCATCATCACCACCATCATCACTGGGGTTTTACCTCTCTGGACTAGCTTTTTCAGAGACAGAGAGACACCACAGCTTTTATACTTCCTCCAGTGCTATGGGGTTAGGGCCTTGAACTTGAACCTAGGCTATGTGCATAGCAAAATAGAAACCTACATAAATGAGCTACTATGATAAAACATATTATTATAGACATTTACTCTTGCTTCCTTCCCAGTTGAATAAATTGAAGCATTATTTTTATGATGCCAGTAAAAGGGCTTTTCAAGAGGCAAGAGAAAAAAATAAAATCAAAGACCATAATTAATGCTAGAAGATACATTCTAATGTAGCTTTATGTTAGTTCCTGTCTGTCCATCCTCCTTTATGCCTATTTTGTTACATTCTTTAGCAGACAGAAAAATCAGATAATCTATAACTTCAAGTTGTTATAGGGTGGTATACTGAGATGAAGATGAGCACGTTCATGTCTGTAATATTGTTTTAACAACAATAAAGAAAAGTGCTTCACATAGAGTAAGAATAATAGTTTTACATAGATATAACATTTACTTATTACTTTGTTTTAAAGAGTAACATATACATATATAAATAACCTAAAATACACTCTTATTTTATTTTAAAATCTTATGCAACAGATAATATTATAAATAAAATTATTGATGCTCTGTTTTTCTTATATCATTCCCTTATTTTAAATAACTTCTGTGTACTGGTCACCATGACAGAAGCTGAGAACAACTAAGACAAGATAATGTAAGATTTTTTATATTCATATTAGAGGCCATAGATTATAAGTAAACAAATGAGTGGGGGGGGGAATCAGTCTGTCATATACCCCTAAGGAAATAAACAGAATTTCATGAGATAGAAAGTAATTGGGAGTCGGGTGGTAGCGCAGCAGGTTAAGCGCATGTGGTGCAAAGCACAAGGACCAGCATAAGGATACTTGTTCGCTGGCTCCCCACCTGCAGGGGAGTCGCTTCACAAGTGGTGAAGCAGGTCTGCAGGTGTCTTTCTCTCCACCTCTCTGTCTTCCCCTCCTCTCTCCATTTTTCTCTATCCTATTCAGCAACAACGACATCAATAACAACAATAATAACTACAATAAAACAACAAGGGTGACAAAAGGGAATAAAGAAATATTTTTTAAAAATTTAAAATAAAGAAAGAAAGTAATTGGGAAAGTCTATTTCAGGTAAAGTTTTTAGGGAAGACCATACTAAAGAGAGAACAACTGAATTGCAACGGAAGGACTGAGAATGAGTCCTAAAACTTAAGCCTATCCTATCCAGTATGGTTGCTACTCAGCATGAAATTGTACCATGTCTGGGGCCAACAGGTGGTTCAAATTCAACTATACTATAAATGTGAAATATCTTTCCATGCACCAAGACTAGTATAACATACTTAAAATAATCAATGTATTTACTGTTAGCATATCATGTTGTAGGTCTACTAGAAAATATTAAAGTAATTGTACATGTTGCTTTTTAATGTTTGAATATGAATTCAATAATTTGTAAGATTATATATGTGGTGACTTGCTATCTATTTCTCTTCTTTTCTTTTTCTTTTTTTTTTATTCCACCAAGGTTGTTGTTGGGGCTCAGTGCTTATACAATGAATCCACTGCTCCCAACAGCCATTTTTTCCCCTTTCTTTCTTTTTTATTTGATAGGACAGAGAAAACATGAGAGGGAAGATAGAGTGGAAGAGAGACACTTGCAGTACAGGCAGGTAGAGAGGCTCAGGGTCCTTTGTGCGTGAAAACGTATACTTAGCCAGGTGTGCCACCGCTTGGCCTACTTTTTATTTCTATTGGATAGTCCAGGTCTAGATCATTTTGCCCTACTTGCTATTATTGACTATTTATTTTTGCATCTTTTTGGTTTTGATGGTGGTGATGACATTTATGTAGTAGATGGTTTCTCCCCAAGGATCTAAATCTGTGCTACTTATTTGAGGTTTCCAAATAGAATAATTGAATGCGATCAAGTTTAATGCAGCTCAGAATTAAGAAGTGTTAGAGAAAGTACAGAAAATTGCCACATTTACTAGAGGAGTTGTGCCATTAGTCATGTTCCTTTAGAAATGTTCACAAAGTAGATAAAGGAGGACTGAGTTAGAGAGGTAGGCAGAGCTAGCATCACAAGGTAATGACGGCGTAGGACAGGATTTCTGTGGGAATCAGCAGCCGCAAGCCACAAAGCCATTCTCTGTTTAATGAAGGAGGTTCTGTTGTATTGTGTAGACTGCGCCAGTTCTTGCATTGTAAGAGTTTTAGTCTACATGTTCTTTTTGCACCGATGGCAACGACATTGACTTTCCTGTGTCTCTTTTTGTATTTCTATCTAGAGATGTCTGGCAAGCTTATACACACTAAATGTAATAATATTAAATTAATTTACTGCAGAGAGGAACCAGGATAGTCCTTTCTCTGTGGCATGCTGTTATTTGCATTTCCTTCTTTTGGCTGGGCCATAGGGAAGAGAAGAGGTTAATTATTAAGCATGCTCATTTGAATTAGTAGGTGAACTCTTTAATTTCCAATTTGTAAACATCTTAGACCCCAAATATAATGTTTATTATGCAATTGAACAGTACAAATTTTGCAAGGGGAAACTCTACCCCTACTGGTTTGATAGAGAGTTGAGTCATATCCTGTGAACATGAAGCTCCGGTGTCTAAACATCACGGATCTCTCTTACTTTCATTCTAAGTCACTGCAGTTCAGAGCAGCAAGTGCTCTCTTGAAGCAACTGTTACCAATCCTTAGAGGTGAACAGTTTCTCTTGCCAGGAGTCAGTAAAGAAAGCTAAGTCTGAATATGCAGTTTTTTTCACTGGGATGAAAAATGTTTTGTTTATTTCTAATCAACTATGCTGGATAGCTGCAAGCTGAAAAGTGCCTCCGGCAATTTGCCATTTATTTATAATAAGGTAAGTTCCATATTTTAGTTTACTCATTATATTATGGCAGCCTTGAATTGATGTGGCAGCCTGAATATATGATTCTGCCTCGGGAAATACCTTCTCACAGGGAATAGGAGGTGCCGTTAGAGATTCTAATGTAAGTCATTTTAAACTAGCAGTGAATCAATATTTAATTTAATAGTTTTATAGTCTTTTTTATGAAAGATTTTTATGAAAAATATAGTGCATGAGAAGTGGAAACATGGTAGTAGTTTTATGTTATATTTTAAAGAATTAAGCAGTATGAGGGTCTTCTTTTTTTTTTCTTTTTTGCTATTCTGTGATCTCAGTTAAATGTCAAATATGCATAAAATTAATGTCATTATGCTTGAATTTTATCCTAAAACACCATAGCTCCTTCAGTGAAATAAAAAGTAATTATTGTGAAGTTGAAAAGTAGTACAAGTCACATGCTTTTTCATGTGTGACTTTCTATTGAAGTGAAAGACCACCATATTTATAAACTGATTGATCTGTTTGTTTTAACATGTGTATGGTATATTTATCACAGGCTTGTTTCCTTATTTGCTCTTAGAGATGCTCATATAAAATTGTATTGAAAGACAAATCTATTAAAAAAGAAATGAACGGGTTCTGTTTTGTTTTGAAATTGTTGCTCAGCTTCATTAAGCTTGCTGCTAAAAGGTTGAGGTGAAAGACAGATATGAGGAATGCTCTCTTGATTTTTTTATTGATTAAAAAAAAAAAAGTAACCCATATCAGAATGAAAAGCAGTGTCTAGTACTGTATAACTTTGGATTCTCACATTTAAAACCTTGGAATTATTTTGAAACATAAAAGGTTAGTTTGATTTTGAGTCATACCTATGAATTAATAGAATATTAGTGAACTGGGTTTTTAAATATATTTGATGACAATTGTCATTATAGGTACTTTCTTCTTGATTTAATTATTGCATTCTGTGTACTTAGAGATTATTTCATTACCCATTACAAAGTTGTTAGATTCTAGCAATAATTAGAATTTATTTTAATTAGTTATCTGCCCAACAACTCATATTTTTATAAAAGTTGAGAGGTAAATGAAATGGTAAAACGCATGTAGCTTTCCTCTTTTTTGAAGGAGAAATTAAAATTGATTAAACTTCCTAGTATGATTGAAGGCTGTTATCTGAATTGGAAAAGAAAAACTTTGAAGAAATCAGTAATACAATCAGAACTTCTGGAAATTTGGATAGTGAAAAAGCACATAACCCCAAAAAACTTAGAATGAAGATGTTATAAATGGACTATCCCAATGCTAGATATTTGTCAAGCTCGGCTTTTTGCTTGAATAAAGAGGGAGACTTCTAGTTAGCTAAGTTATTATGCTTGTAAATTGTTTTATACTGCTGTCAAAAAGCAATGAAAACAAGATAGAATACATCTAAAGGAAAGCACGTCTTAATGAACTTTACATGTTTCAGACTCTTAACTGTGAATTTTAATTATCACACAAATTGTTATGAAAAAAACCATGTACTCATGAAATGTTGTAAGATAAAAAATATATAGTTTTGTTTTAAATAGGACTTAATTGTGATTTCATAAAGCCAACTGGTTAAATTGTTGAGGTATCTTATTTCTTCTTGCTTTCTGCTTTCCCATCCTTTGGTTGGTCCTGTTGGTCCTGCTTCTTTGCACTTCAGGAAGAGTGGGTAATGGAAAGAGAGAGGAGGAAAGTGAGCAATACAAATAATGTAGTATATTTCTTTCTTTTTGTAATTTATTTTTTATTTAAGAAAGGATAAATTAACAAAACCATAGTTATTTCTTTTATTTATTTATTTATTCCCGTCTGTTGCCCTTGCTGTTTTATTGTTGTAGTTATTATTATTGTTGTTATTGATGTCGATGTTATTGATAGGACAGAGAGAAATGTAGAGAGGAGTGGAAGACAGAGAGGGGGAGAGAAAGAGACACCTGCAGACCAGCCTCACCACTTGTGAAGCGATTCCTCTGCAAGTGGGGAGCCTGGGGCTTGAACCGGGATTCTTACACCGGTCCTTGAGCTTTGCGCCACGTGAGCTTAACCGCTGTGCCACCGCCTGACTCCCAGTATATTTATTTCTTACCTCTCATGATTTTGACAAGAAGTCAGAGAGATATTGACAGCTTAAGAGAGTCTTCTACATAAACCTGTAGATTTCAGTTATTCATGGCATGTTTTTTTTACCACCAAGATAAAGTTTAATTGAAAATTTAGTTGTATTTTGTTAACTGTTAGTGTAAGACATATTTTTGAGGAATTGTTCCTATGCTTTCTTGACAAAAAAGAGATGAAAAACACACAAACTTGTGAGACATCTATTCCAGATTCAGATTTTTTTTTTTTTAGTAATGAAGTCCTCTTCTCTTACCTGTAAACTACTATATTTGTTAATTTCTAATTCTTTCAAAAACATGCTATAAATTTTTTTAAATATCCAGCTTTACTAACTTCCAGTGTCATTTTAAATTTTCAAGTAGTTCAAGGAATCTCACTCTTGTTCAAAAGATATTTATCAAATGGTAATTAAAATTCCCAACCTAAAATCTACATTCATCATCTTCTCTCATTTGAGAATTGTGTTGGCAGAATCACTTAGCTTCTTGAAATTTTCTTTCTTTATAAATATTGATGGTAAGTAAAGCTCTGAAGGGTTCCTGATGAGGAGTCTCAGTGTAGAAAGATAAGGAACTCATTCTATCTATCCAAAATAAAAATCCTCCTAGATGGTGATTTAGACCCTAATGTCTCGGGTGTATCCTGCTGGCTGTTAAAAGCAGCACACTTGTTGGGAAAAAATAAAGAGTGCTAATTCCTGCACCTGCCTCTGAAAATCCGTGATGGGGCTCTAGTGAGACTGCTGGTGTAGAGTGCTTGAGCACCACACTGTCCACATCCATCACAATGACCCAGATATGCACAGTTTGTAAGGGACGTAGATGTTTCTCCACTTCTCATTTCACAAAGAAAGAGGATTGATGGGCAAAAGGGCTATGAAAGGTAACTACCTCTCATCACACAATCAAAACAAAAAGCTGGGACTTTTGTATGCCTAATTAGCTAGAAATTGATCAGAAAGCTAATTATTTCTTGACTTACTGCCAAGGATTGCTTTAACAAATATTTTTCAGGGGTGGTGGTGGCGGGCAGTAGTGCACTGGGTTAAGCACACATAGCGTGAACCCTGGTTTGAGTCCCTGGCTCCCCACCTGCAGTGGGGGGATCACTCCACAACAGGCAGTGAAGCAGGTCTGCAGGGGTCTCTATTTCTCTCCTCCTCTCTATCTTTCCCTCCTCTCTCAAATTCTTTCTGTCCTGTCCTATAAAAAAAGAAAAAAAAAAAAAAAAGGAAAACATGACCTCCAGGAGGATTCATAGTGCAGGCACCAAGCCCCGGTGACAACCCTGGAGGCAAAAAAAAAAAAAAAAAAAAGAGAGAGAGAGAGAATAAGTTTCAAATATTGATGAGCATTCTTAAAGGAAGCTTTATGTTTTGATAAGTCAGATTGCTTCATCTACAGGTTTTGTAGGTTGAGGATTCTCTATTGCTTTAATGAATCATGGTAGTTGTGGAATGATCGTCAAACTAAAGCATCTATGCTATAGTAATCTATGAGCTGTTTCCACAGTATAAGTGTCCAGCTCTCTGGAATTGAGTCATAAAAATAAATGTGCATAGTGGATAAAAGTTGACTTGTAATTTTAAAGTTCTAAGTGGTATGATAGACTGTTTCAATGTTTGTGAAAGTGAATACTCCAGAACAATTTCTCCACAGCATACAAGAAAAATTTAAACTAATGGAATTCAAGTCATTTCTCTTATGTACCTATTTTATGTTTATGGAACTCTTTTTTCAGGGATATGGTATAGGAAAAATTGTGACTTTTCATAATATAGGAATTAATATCTACTATGTTAATTAATACAGTGTGGTTATAAAGGAAACTTCTCTTTAAATCCATTTAGTGCTAAGAGGACATTAAGCTTTTTGTTGTGGTGGTTTTAATAAAATTGTACATTATTATGAAGAATTCAAAATGTGGTCACCACTTTTTAAGTTAAAATTAAATTCCTACAAATCTTCATGTTCTGTATTCTATGATACAGTATATATGCAGTAGATAACTGGCATTTATTGTTATGTTTTCTTGTAAGTTAATCTTATTAATACATATATATTATTTTAATACATTTTATTACCCTGCTTGGTAATAAAGCTCATGTTTATTTTGATTCCAAGAACAACATGACTCTGCTACATATCCATTAGGGAATAGAGGAGACAAGATGAGATAAATAGATAAAGACTTTTAACAGACTTTGCTAAATATAAATGCAATGAAATAATGTGCAATCTCAGGGACAAAGCCCTGGAGTGTGGAAATGTGGTGGAATGAATCAGTTTTTCTTTGCATGTTGACCCCTTCTGTGATTTTGGGGATAACAAAATCCCTTTTCTACTTTGATATTTGTTTCTGTCTACAAAATTGAGAAAATACTTTAAGGCTGGACAACAGTTAATGTATCTTTCACTGATACTTGATAAATATTAATTGCTGATCTTGTGAATATGAAGGTGGATGAAGGACTCAAACTCAGTTGAAGAGTCCATTTATGTGCCATTTGCATAAATGCAAACGTTTATAATGAATACCCTCAGAAAATCTCCAAGCAAGAAAGTTTCGGAAATGATTTGTTTGTTTTAATTTTATCTTTATTTAGTAGAGATACTTAGATCAGTCACTTGGTTTCTCTCGAATTAAGTCATTTCATAAATGGAATGAGATTAGTGATATGTATCCATGACAATTTACACAACACACAGATGTAATCTATTGGGTCCTACATTTCTAACTTCAAACTTATTTTTCTCAAATATGAATATATTTGGCACTTATGGCAGGCTATATAGTGATTGTGTGTGTATGTGAATTGCCCAATTTATCTCCAAAGAACACTTCATGTGATTTGGGCACTTACTACTTCCCTTTTATAGGTGAAGAAACTGCAATATGGAAAAATTGAATAAGATATCGACTGTATAGACATAGTAACTTATATCTACTATAAGACTACTATGGACAGACAGACTTCAGAGCTAGAGTACTAACTATATTCTGCAACCATCAATTAGAATCATGTCCCCAACAATATGAAGAAACTACCATAAAGTGCTCCAGAGAGGAAAAGACATTTAATGAATGTTAATTAACTTTACTATAGCCAATCATTTTAATAACTCCAAAAATTGCATTCTTAGTGAAATAATGCTTTTCATACTGAAATTTCTTTCTCTTCTTTCTCTTCTTTCTTTCTTTCTCTCTTTTTCTTTCTTCCTTTCTTTCTCTCTCTCTCTCTCTTTCTTTCTTTCTTTCTTTCTTTCTTTCTTTCTTTCTTTCTTTCTTTCTTTCTTTCTTTCTTTCCTTCTTTTTTACCAGAGCTCTGCTCATCTCTGGCTTATGGTAGTACGTACGGGGGATTAAACCTGGACTTCGGAGCCTCAGGCATGAGAGTCTGTTTGCATAACCAATATGCTGTCTACCCCTGCTCATACTGACATTTTATACTGAAATTACTTACGAATTCATTAAGATGAGGCTAATAACAATGCAAAATTGAAGTAGGCAGACATAACAGAAATTTAAGTGAATGTAGACTTTCACGATACAGAAAAAAATATTTTTTTCTTTATGATGGCAAAATTTTCTTTTCATTAAGAGCAAGAAATAAGTTATGTATACATAGTCAGCTTGTACAGTTCTAGGAAAATTTGTGGGAATTTAGGGTATTGAGGGAAGATTAATATTGTGTCTGCTGTTCGTTGTAAACTCTGTAAGCATTTCCTGATGAAAGTTATCATGTGGGGGAAGGAATGGTATTCATATTGGCCAATTTTAATATACTCTCCCCAGAAATTCCACAAAATAGGCTTGAAAATTTGGTGAATTTGTTTATTTTCATACTCTCTTAGGTCTTGCAGACAAGAATTTGCTACATAATATCTTGTGTCTTTAGCATGGTATCCATTACTTAATAGATCCTTAACAAGTCTCCCTATTACATTGTCTGTTTGGAAGTATGCGTAAGAAAGATTAACTGGGGCATTTCCAAGTTTAAGTCCTTATCCAGGTAGGCTCAGGACTAGATTAATATCAGGCTTTCAGTAGGATGTGGCCACAGGAGAATGAAGAGTGAGGTGTGAATTTACCTCAGTTCAATTCATGCATTGTCATTTGATGATTTTCAGTATGGAAGTGACAAAACTATGACAAATGCTGGTCACAGTCTTTTTCTATTATTTCACATGTTAGAGTTTCTTTAGTTATATATATGAACCAAAATCACTTCTTCCCTGATTCATAAAGTGTTCATGCATATATATAACTTATAAATACATAATGCAGTGTAAAGAGAAAGGGAGATGGGATAATGTAAAAATAAATTTGAACATCTAAATTAGTAGGAATTGTTAAAATTTGGCTATTTTGGAATTTATTTAAAATAGAATTCAGAGTAATCGGTTGATACATAATATAAAATCATATTTTATAAATCACTTTTAAATATCTGCTTGCAAACAAGTATTTTTTTCTGTATTGGAACAGAAGTTTGTTTCTTCTACCAAATTTCATTAGAGAGTTAAAACTAAGAAGTTTGAAAATGATGATTTATTTGGTGTAAGCAGTAAATTCTGAGGGATGGTTCCAAAATGGGAACAGTGACTAAGGGCTTAAGTTGGGAAATGTTGCAGGTTTTAAGTGTTACGGTAGTTTTTGTTTCAAGTTTTCCAAAAGGGGAAAATACAGAAAACATTCCTGTAAAAACAATTGATGAAGCACAAAATATATCCAAGTTTCAAACAATAGAAGCAACTCTAGGGAAAATTACACACTTGGCCTAGATTCAAAGCAGTCATTAAAAACAAAACACAAAAGAAAAAATCCATCCTAAATAGTACAAGATCATGATTTTCATTACTCTAGTCCTAACCACAACAGCATAGGTCAGTGTTAGAGTATGTTTTAGTCACTGGATAATATATGGATTGTTTTATTTGAAATACATAGGTTCTTAAGACTTACTGTTTTGGGTGTGAATTTAACTTATATGAATCTTGACTTAAATTCTAAAACTATTAGATCTAAGTTTATTTATTTATTTTTTGCAGGTGTCTTTCTTTTTTATTTTATTTTTATTTTTTAAATTTATTTTTAAAAGGAGTCATTAACAAAACCATAGGATAAGAGGGGTACAACTCCACACAATTTCCACCACCAGATCTTCGTATCCCCTCCCTCTCCCAACAGCTTTCCTATTCTTTATCCCTCTGGGAGTATGGACTCAAGGTCATAGTGGGATGCAGAAGGTGGAAGGTCTGGCTTCTGTAATTGCTTCCCTGCTGAACATGGGCATTGACTGGTAAATCCATACTCCCAGCCTGCCTCTCTCTTTCCCTAGTAGGGTGGGGCTCTGAACACATTTATTTATCTAATAAATAAGTGGGGCTCCAGGACACATTTTTTTATCTAATCCAAATGATTGAATAAATATTATCCAACTCATTATTTCTAGAGTATAGGAAATGTTCATGCTATAAGTCTACAAGTAGATAAGTTGAGATGGTTGGTAGATATGTAGATAGATGATAAATGGATACAGAGATAGATGGTGGATAGATAAATTCCTCATGAAAAATTTTATACTTTAAATGTATAAATAATTAAAACGTATCATTACTGTACCAGACATAATAACTTTCTAGCTTTTTTTGCCTGTCTTAAATAACTGATAAATACACAAAATTTTTTTAAATGTGTATTGCAGTTCCAAAGAAAATGCTGAGTAACACCAAAAAGCCATTTATATCAACATGAATTTAACATCTTATAGTCATTTTTAGCAGAATGTATTGTGGTGATTATTGTTTTAAGTTTTCTAAGGGTTGTGAATCCAAAAGATGAATATATTTATATGTACATATATATTATATTAGAGAAAAATAGTCCATTAATAAAGAGCCTATACAACTACCCAGATCATTTATTTAGCTAACTAACTGTAATTCTGTTACAAAAGTTATAAAGTTCTGGAAATACCTAGTTTCATTGTCACAGTTTTCCCTTCCCTACTTGGCATCCATTTTGAAAGCTACAAGTTTCTCTATATCTTTCAATAGAAATCTAGAGAGTACTCAGGGGCCCAGCTGTAGCTCAGCGGGTTAAGCACACATGGTGCAAAGTACAAGCACCACCTTAAGAATCCCAGTTTGAGTCCCCTGGCTTCCCACCTGCAGGGGGGGTCCATTCAAGGGTGGTGAAGCAGGTCTTCAGGTGTCTGTCTTTCTCTCCTCCTCTGTCTTCTCCTCCCCTGGATTTATCTCTGTCCTATCTAACAACAACAGAAATGGCAACAATAACAAGGGCAACAAAATGGGAAACATGGCCCCTCTAGGAGCAGTGGATTCATAGTGCAGGCACAGAGCCCCAGCAATAACCCTGGAGGCAAAAAAAATCAAAAAAAAATCTGCAGAGTTCTATAAATCTTTAGGCATAAAATCCCAATAGAAGTTGGCACAGATGTGTATTATACCAGGTAGTATGATCTTCCTTACTCTTTTTTTGAATAAAGACCAGAAAAAGAAACTTTTTTTTTTTTTAATTTCTCAACTGTGGTAGGGAATGAGAACAACAGAATTTTTTTCAGGATTACTCTTCAGAATACTATTTCAATGAAAAACTGTAGTCAAATAACTGGAAATGCTAAATGTTGTGTATGGCATTCCTTTTTTGAATGTCCACTCTAAAAGCAGACAGATATAATTTGTTTATTTATATATTTACCAGAGAACTGCTTAGCATTGACTTATAATGGTACCAGGAATTTAAGCTGGGATCTCTGAGTCTCAAGCATGAAATTCTTTTTTGCATAGTCATTATGCTATCTCCTGGTTACTTAATATTTATATTTACTTATTATTATTATTACTAGAGTACTTACATTCACCTCTGGCTTTTGCTGCTGTTATGGACTGAAACTGGAGCCTTAAGTTTTAAAAATATTTTATTTATTTTAATGAGAGAGAGAGAGAAAGAAAGAGAGAGGAAGAGAGAAGAGAGAGAATAGAGACCAGAGCACTGTTCAGCTCTGGCTTATGGTGGTGTGGGGATTGAACCTGAGACGTAAGAGCCTCAAGCATGGGAGTCGGGCTGTAGCGCAGCAGGTTAAGCGCAGGTGGCGCAAAGCACAAGGACCAGCATAAGGATCCCGGTTCGAACCCCGGCTCCCCGCCTGCAGGGGAGTCGCTTCACAGGCGGTGAAGCAGGTCTGCAGGTGTCTATCTTTCTCTCCTCTTCTCTGTCTTCCCCTCCTCTCTCCATTTTTCTCTGTCCTATCCAACAACGACAACAATAATAACTACAACAATAGAACAACAAGGGCAACAAAAGGGAATAAATAAATAAAATAAATATTTTTTAAAAAAAGAGCCTCAAGCATGAGTGTTTTTGGTATAACCAGTATGCTATCTCCCCAGCCAGGATCTTAATTTTTTAAAAATGTGGAAAACTAAGAAATGTTATGCATGTACAAACTCTTGTATTTACCGTCGAATGTAAAACATCAATCCCCCAGTAAAGAAATTAAAAATGAAAAGATTCTTGGTTAATGTTCATAGCCTGGTGCTTTCTAACAAACCCATCTTCAATATATTATCCTTAAGATTGAAAGTTTCCCCTCAGCAATATTCTGGAAAGAAATAGTCTGGGAAATGTCAGTGCTCTCTTTCCATAGTGTCTCTTCCTCATAGTTCTTTCATAATATGATCTCAATATTGAAAGTAACAACTGCTTAAACACTAGTAATGCATAGTTATAGCCTGCATATAATTTAAAACATATTCTTTATCACTGTATCAATAAACACACAAACACAACTGCCAGGGTTCAGAAGACTAGATCTACTAGATGAGTGATATGCTGTTTTTTGAAGAATAATTTTGACTGAGGTGTTCATGTCACTCAGTAATGGCAGAACTGGAGACCTGTAAGAGAGCTCACATGGACAGTGCATGCACGTGAACCTGATTCTAGTCATCCCTCCAGCACACTAGAGAAAGTTTCAGTACAGTGGCATCTTTTCTCTCTACCTCTGTCTCTCTCTCTTTTAATCTGAAAAAGTCAGTCTAGAGCAGTGAAGCCCCTGTGACAATAAGTAAGTTAATGAAGAATGTCAGGACCAATTAAGAAACTATATCTGAACTAATTTTTGTCATAAAACAGTGAGACTTCAGAGCAGGGAATGAAAAGGAATTTGATCCTCACCTTGGACAATGATTCTTCAGATGAATAATACATCAAATTCACCATCTTTTTCATATTGTGAGTACTCGGACCCTATGACCAAGACATTCTGATTCATTAGATTTTGGGGAGGGTTCAAGAATGTAGATTCTGAGAAGAGCACCCAGATGATTTTAATGTACACTCAAAGATGAGGAAACGTGGGACTCTGGGAAGGGCCTTCAAAGAGGAAGAAATGTTATAATTGGAAGTTAGATGATATTGAGGTGGGAGGTTTGAGAGAAATGACACCAAAGAGAGGAAAATCAATTTGTAGCCACTTCCAACAGTCTAGGCTAAAGCCAACCAGGAGAATAAAGGCAATAATGTGGATGGTGGGGTTCCACAAGCCTGATCCATAGTATATCATCAGACTGACCAAATGCAGATGTGAACAGGGAGGAGCATGTGGATTTCTGGCTTGATAAAACTGACAACCAAGATCAGAATCTCTGATAAGAACATGTCAAAATTAAGTTCATTCTTCACTCTCCACCTTTCAACTACAACTTTACTGCCCTGTGACACATTGAACTATTCCTATTTCATACTGCTTTCAGATTCCTAAATAGCTTTACAGCCATCACAACTTCTGTGCAACTAAATCCTTCCTTGTTGAAAAGACACTGGATAAACTGTGGTCTATTGGTAGAGCTGCCCAGAGATCAAGGACACACTTGGGTAAATTCTTTGAGTAGGGGCATAATCTTTTGAGGAGTCATAAGTGAATGAAGGATCCACTGTAGAACTCACAAAACAACCGGAGTCTATGGTTAACCACTTCCCTACTTCATACTCAGCAGGGTTGAGGAAGTGAGATTAGAGTGGTCCTGTTGGAAAAGAATAGTCACAAAATACATCAGAAATTGGGTGTCTTTAGTCTTGAGGCAGCAGCTCCCAAGCTAACTGCAGCATTAGAGAGAAGCTGAGCTCTACAATCAAAGTAGCTATTTCAGCTGCTATTATATGGACTTGTTCTCTTTTTTGCTCAAGGTTAAATATTTAATTAAGGGAACTCCTTGTAGGGGGTTCAGGGGACTCCCTGAAAAGAAAGATGACTCAGCTGCACAGAAAGGTTGTATTGGTGAACACAAGCCCCATGGTGTGACCAGAGCGATTGTGACAAGCTATATAACAAGAAGCAGAAAGGATGGTGCAACATTGAGCTTGAGAAAACATTTCTATACATCTATTAAAAACTGTTAGTGAGAGGAGAAGAGAGGGAAGGAGTCCCATTTTGGAGCTAAAAACAGCTGAGTTCAAACCCAGAGCCCAAAACACCATATGAATTTGTGAAGAGATTATTTGGAATTTAGCTTGTATCGGTCTCTGTGTCTTTCCTAAAGTGAGAATGAAAATGTGTAATCTGGAATTATTAATCACTGATCATAAACAAAGAATCATGTGGGCTGTCCCAGGCGACCAGTATTCCTAACTAATGAATGCACGAGTCCTTTCAGTTTACCATAAATCAGACATGCATTAATCTAGTAGTCTGTGAAGCAATCAATTTATGTGAGACAGTCTTGGGCAAAAACTGAAAAGTCTGTACTATGCTGGAATAAATTTGACAGTAAGGTGATATAGTGCAATCTTGTTTACAAGCTTTTGTATATATTTCCTCTGCCGTATGTAATTTGTTTTTCTCCAGATTAATCCAACTAGGGGTTAGGAGGAAAGAATTCAATGTATTGCAGAACTGGAAATGTTTTGGTTTTGTTTGTTTGTTTGTCTTTACTGAAGATTTTATTACTTTTAAAACATCTTTGTTTTTTTAAATTTTTATTTATAAAAAGGAAACACTGACAAAAACTATAGAAGAGGGGTACAGCTCCACACTATTGCTACCACCAGAACTTCATAGCCCATCCCCTCCCCTGATAGCTTTCCTATTCTTTAACCCTCTGGGAGCATGGACCCAGGGTCATTATGGGATGCAGAAGATAGAAGATCTGGCTTCTGTAATTGCTTCCCTACAGAATATAGGTGTTGACAGCTCAATTCATACTCCCAGCCTGTCTCTCTCTTTCCCTAGTGGGGAACTGGGGCTCCAGGACATATTGGTGGGGTTGTCTGTCCAGGGAAGTCCGGTTGGTATCATCTTAGCATCTGGAACCTGGTGGCTGAGAAAAGAATTAACATATAAAGCCAAACAAATTGTTGACTAATCATGAACCTAAAAACTGGAATAGTTCAGATGATGAGTTGGGGGGTATCTGTTTTGTAGATAGTTATTGGGCCTATTTTAGTTATATTCCAAAGAGCCCATGACTATACTAATATTTTAGTTTTTTTCCCTGAGCCTGAAGTCTGATATAGCAAGTGGATTCAAGTTATTGTCTGGGGAGATGATGTTATGGCTAGAAAAAGGACCAGAAAGCTGGATGAGGGAAGATAGTAGCTCCCAAATATGAGAAAGGTGTATAAATATTGTTGACTGTAAACCCCATCGATTTGATCTGACCTGGGGCCCATATTCAGCTTAGGAGCCTATGTGCCCTCTGCATCCCTGTAGATCTGAGTTTGCGTTCTGTGGTCATGAGTAGGAACATTCCAAGCTGCCCCAGCTTCAGGACCCATCTTCCTTTTGGAGGGTGGACAACATTCTCTGCCGTTGCTGATCCAAGTTGAGGACAAGGTCCCTTGGGGGCCCAGAAAGGGGTCTATTGTGTTGTTCCTGATAGAGATGACTGGAAAAAAAAGAAATAAAAGAAAAGAAGAGCTATGGTACTGGGAGAAGTTCTGGTCTTGTGGTGTCTTACCCTCTCTTTGCTTCTCTCTCCGCTTTCTGAAATTAAAAGAATTACAAAGTTGGTTAGGAGTCAAAATTTAAATTAAATGTTTGCTGTGACCTTAGTAAATCATTAGTTTAGCTATTAGTAAAGTTAGAAAACAAAAGACTAAAACTAAAACTAAAAGTTGTTATAATAAATATATTCTAAATAAAGAATTGTTATGTCTTTAAGAAAAAAAAAAACTTTGTTTTTAAGTAACCTTGATTTACAAGATTATAGTCTTTCACACCTTCAAAATATGTTACCATATCAACAAAGTACCAGTGTCCTTAACTTTGGGAAAGTCTACTGGACCTCCTGTTCCCTTGCAAGCCACCCCCGCCCCCCAAATCTTCCCTCCACTGTTGTTAAAATTTTCTAAGGCTCTTGCCGGGCTGGCTTGCTTCACAGCGGGTAACAGAGATGCGGAGACAACGGCTGGGCAGGGAAGCGGTATTTCTTTATTCAGGAACAACGATTCATAAACTAAGACAAACTAATCACCAAACAGAACTCTGCTGTCTCTTTGCGGCGGCACAAACACTCTCTCTTACTCTCGAACTCTCGAACTCCGGAACTCTCATACTCGGGAACCCTCTGAAACTCTGGCACACTGGAACTCTCTCTTACTCTGTAACTCAGGAACTCTCGGACTCAGGAACCCTCTCTCGGGGTTCCTTGGGGCGGGGCCAAGCAGGCCTGCGAAATTAACAGGACTCATCCAATTCTCTTGGCGGGGGAGGGCTAGAACAAACCAATGTAAAGCATACGACACTCCACCTCTCTTTTGGAGAGCTCAGTTCAGCAGTCCAGGTCCAAGATTCTTGATACTGAATTTCACTGGAATTGTACAAGAAAATAGTCAAATGTCATTCTAGACTGGGGGGTGGGCTAGTGTGGGTGGGAGGGACCTTTGTGCCTGTAGAACTGCAACCACATTATTTTCAGCATTAATGTGCTCATTAACCTCCTTCCACAACAAACATGTGCACACAATAATGAATTAAAAGTGAATTGTTGCATTGTATTCACTACATTATTACATATCAGAGATGACAAGAAATGTAATTGCTGGGCTGGGAAGACAGCATAATGGTTATGTAAAGAGACTCTTGCTTGAGGCTCCAGGGTCCCAGGTTCCATCCCCAGCACCAGCCAGAGATGAGCAGTGCTCTAGTCCCTCTCTGTCTTTCTCTCTCTTTCTCTCCTCTCTTTGTATCTCTCTCATTAAAGTAAATAAATAAGAAGTGTAATTGATAAGAAATGTGTATATTTGTTAAAGATTATTTACTCTAAGTGAAAGCTTCTTTCTCTCACAAATCAGTTAAAATTTCTCTATCCAGTTTTCCTATCTGGAAATGTTGGAAAAAAATGTTGATTGGTGTACTTTCATATTTACGTATTATTACCTGTTGTGTTTTCATGGAACTCTAGTACAGAAGTAAAAATGTACAACTTATTTCTATTATATTGTTGTTTTTGACGGGTTATGTTGTTTTCGCCGGGCTGGCTTCACGGGCAGGTAACAGACGACCAGGGACTCATAGTTGAGCTGTAGGCAGTATCTCTTTATTCATGCAGGACGCAGCACAATCTAAGCCGAGCTGAGCTAAACTAAAGGTAAAGTACTCTAAAACTCACAATGCTGTCTTTATATATACTTGACAAGTAGGGTGGAAACAGGGTGTGACATAGAGAGGGTGGAGAGAAAAGTGACTGGTGACAATCAGAGTGTGACAAGGAGGGGGGGTGGAGCAAAAACATATCATGAAACAGTGGGGATTGAACCAATGCCCTGGAGGGAGGTGCTTGTTAACAGCGGTTATATAAATAGAATGAAGTGGTTATGTAAATAGAATAGTGTTAAGCAGGGGGGATTTAAACCAAATGAAACAGAAGGGGTCTCATGCATACCAACATTATATAATTGTTAGATTTTAATAAAAATCTGGTCAGTGAAAATTATATTTAAGACAATCTCTTTTAGGTGATGATGGATGTCATTCTGATTTTAAATTCCTAAGTTTATACAGTGGCCTCACTTTCATCGAGTGAAGCTTTGAGCACATAGGAATCGCCATCGCTCACACAAAATGCACTGGCCTTCCTCTCCATGTAGTCAGTATTGAAAAAAAAAATTAAGAGCTCATGTGGCAGAAGATGTGGGGGACACATTTAACCAATAAAACGAACACACTATCTGCTAATGAGTGGCTTTAATTACTCTACAATTATTAAATTATAAGTCACGATTATAAATTATAAGAATGACAACAGATAAAGGAGATGATACAGAGTATAACAGCAGAACTTAATTTAGATTATGTGTTCAGGAAAGTTGACTCTGAGAAAGTGACTTTTAAGCTGAGACTAGAAGTGTGTAGACTTAATTTTGGGTTTCCCAGTTGTTCAGAAGTTTGTAAAGATCAAAGAAAACATCAGTACAAAATAAAAACTCAGAACGTTATTTGGCACAAAATTTAATGAAATTTTCCTGTCTACCTTGATGAGAGAGTGAATTCCAAAGTAGGAGGTACTTTACACAGCTGACAAGCTACATGTTTACGTGGTGACATGTAGCGAAGTTCCAGGTTAACTGTGAAAGCACTTAACCTATAGCCTTTCTGGTTAACTTACAGTGAGTATTTTCTAACTCTGTAATTCTTTTCCAAAATGCTTATTCACATGACTCTGTACAAATGCAGATAAAGGGAGCCTTCTCCTTTCTTACTCTATGTCTGAGCCCATTCAGCTTGGTTCTGATTTTATGTCTCTTCTCCTTAGCAATAGATTCATCTCCTAGAACTCCTGACCCATAGGCTGCCATTAAACCAAGAGAGTAGCATTTACCTAATGAAAGATGTCAACCTCTTCCTCCACACATACACCATCCTAAATCACCTTATCCATGTTATATTTCTCCAGTGGAGCCCATGAACCCAACATATCCATCCAAAAAGATCTGTGTACACATACATTCTTGGCAGCACAATTTGTAATAGCCAAAACCTGGAAGCAACCCAGGTGTCCAACAACAGATGAGTGGCTGAGCAAGTTGTGGTCTATATACACAATGGAATACTACTCAGCTGTAAAAAATGGTGACTTTACCGTTTTCAGCCGATCTTGAATGGACCTTGAAAAAATCATGTTGAGTGAAATAAGTCAGAAACAGAAGGATGAATATGGGATGATCTCACTCTCAGGCAGAAGTTGAAAAACAAGATCAGAAAAGAAAACACAAGTAGAACCTGAAATGGAATTGGCGTATCGCACCAAAGTAGAAGACTCTGGGGTGGGTGGGTGGGGAGAATACAGGTCCAGGAAGGATTCAGAGGACCTAGTGGGGGTTGTATTGTTATATGGGAAACTGGGGAATGTTATGCATGTACAAACTATTGTACTTACTGTTGAATGTAAAACATTAATTCCCCAATTAAAAAAAATAAAACAATAAAAAAAAAAGAATGAGCTTTATCTGACCCTTTGACTTTGTGGTTCCTACTACTTCACTCCCTCTAAGGAGATAGAGACTACCGTATGGATTCACTAAGCCTGAGCTCAGAATGACCTATTCCTCTTTTCCGTAGACAGTTTACCTTTGGTCACTCTACTTCGAACCTGCTTGAAGCCTGTGGGTAATTAGCAACAACCCTGCGCTTTGTTTCTTGGGCTGTGGCAGTGCAGAACAGCTCACAAGGCAGAGAAGGTGTTTGCAGTACTTGGTTGGGACTAGGCCATACTAGGCTTCCCTGAAAATACCACCATCAAATATAGGATGGAAATGAGTTAGGTTTAAATTAGTTGTTAGAGGATTAAAGAGTAATTATGAAGGAAACCAGAATTATTTTTTGTGGGTTTTTTATTATAATTTTTTAAATTTTATTTTACAAAATTACGTGTCCACAGGGGTTTAAATCCATACCATTCCCACCACTAGGGTTCTGATTCTTCACTCTCCCCACTGCAATCCTCCACAGTTCCCCTAAGGTTATAGAAATGGGGCAACCGTCATCTCTACAACTATCTGTCCACATTTAAACCTAATTGCCCTTTTTTTTTTAATATACTGATCCAATCCTCTCTTCCCCTCCAAGCCACTCATGACAACATTACTACCTCCATATGTCCTTCTCCTTTCCCTTCTCTCTCTCTGGGTGCTGGTGGAACTGGAGTTCAGAGCCCTCTTATCTTTATCCTATCATTTCTCCCCTGCTGTGAGTATGGATCAAGGTTGTTTTGGGGGGCAGGAGTTCTGGCTTCTGTAATTGCTTATCCAATGAGCACGGGCGTTGATAGGTCAATCCACACCCCCGGCTTGGAAACTAGAATTCTAGTGCCGGGCAGTTTAGAGTTCCCTGAGGTATTCTCAAACTGTACTACAGAATGCGAGTCCCATCTAACCAAGTAGAAGAACACAGGAGGAGGCCTGAACAGGCCTTATTTTCAAGAGTTATCGAAGTATATGGGTGTCACAAGCAGCAGGAAGTAAGGGCACACCCAGAAGCACTGTCCCACCCTCTTACTTCCACCTCTGGGAAAGAAGCCAAGTTGGGGGTCCCAAATATGGAGAGCACTGGGTTGGATAATGACAACAGCCTGATAGGCCCATCAGAAAAGGATGCAGATGCCAATCAGGAGGGCTTTGACATGGCTTTGGAAATGACAACCTCCACCATAGAGTAATAGCTACAGAGTACAGTTCTCTCCTCAGTTTTTAATTTCACTGCAGCTGGGAGCACTTACAGGAAGATACAGTTTTTTTGTTTTCTTCCTGAAATACCTCAATAGAGAGGAACAGAAGGACAAAGTGTGTCAGGAAGAGCACACTTTGAGAAAGGATATCTTTGCCACTCCTGTGTGTGCTATTTTCAGATAGACAAACTTATCATATTTTACTTGCAGTAAGTCACTTGATCTGTATCGTTACAATGTAGCAGATTTCCTTATGTTTCACTCTGCTTTAAAAGAAGTCTATGCTTTCAATAATTAGGTATACTGAGGGAATATCTGTATTACTATTTCCTTTACTGTTTAGTGTGGTGATCACTTTGCTCTCTCTTTTGGAACCCCCTCCCCCCAGGCCAGGGAAAATGTCAAACTGTTAGAAGCACATTGAAACGCTGGACTATGTTGACTTTAAAGTGATTTTATGGCCTTTTTCCTTCTTCTTCTTCTTGAGGACTGAGGCTTTGTGCTTGCACCATCCCATCAATTTTTTAAAAAATTCAGAGAGGACTGGTGATGTTGCATCTAGGAGAGCTCAAATGTTATCATGCGTAAGGACTCACGTTGAACCCCCACCTGCACAAGTGGTGAAGCAGTGTTTACAGGGTCTTTTTCTCTTCCTCTCTATCTCCCCCATCACTTTGAAATGGTCACTGGAAGCAGTGGATTTATGATGACAGTTAAAAAAAAGGGGGGAGGTGTCCAGGTAGTTAAGTATACACACTACAGTGCGCAAGGACCTGGGTCCAAGCCCCTGGTCCCCACCTGCCGGGAGGAAAGCTTCTCGAGGGGTGAAGTAGGGCTGCAAGTCTCTGTCTCTTCCCCCCCTCTCAATTTCATTCCATCTCTATCCATTCATAAACAAATAAAATAAAATAAAAATAAATGTCAAAAGGAAGTAGAGATAATATATAGAGAGAGGGAGAGGAGAGGAAGAAACACCATAGCTTCCTCTGGAGCTGCAATTGGTGTTGTATTCACATGTGGTGCTGGGATTCAAACTCAAGGCTTCACACATGATGAGCTCAACTACCTCTCAGGTTGTTATAGTCAATTTGTGTGGTACTCATTTCTTTTCACTGATCTGCCAATAATATAACAAAGCTCATGTTGCTACCTTATAACATTCTTCCTTCCATCATATTACCCCTTTCTTTCTGAGCAATCACAGTGGGCGATGAGAAAAATAGGACACATTTGAGAGAAAATAGGCAACTATACAAAAGACAAGCACATTTCTTTAACTGTCAAAATTAGCTATGAAAATTAAGCTTAAGAACACCTGTGTTAATTATGTATGTAGCACAGACTGTTCTGTTGTTTCACAGTTTCTCTCAAGGGGGGAAAAAGGCAAAAGAACTGTTACTTACTAGTCTTTTATGTTCATCTTCAAATTTAATTTGATTTCAACTATAAAATGATAGTATTGATATTAAATAATGTTTGCAGGTGCAGATATTGTGTAATATTTTTACAGTATTTTTTTCAGTCCCAGAGAAATGGGAAAGACAAACTAAATTGGGTGAACATAAGCTTCTTAGTAGTTATGACTGGCCAAGTGTGTTAACTCTGCTTTTAAGTATACGTAGAAGTTTTGTTTTTTGACCCAATTGTGAAGACCATAGTAATGCAAACTGACAGTAGCCAAGTGTTGTGAACAGAGAATGGAGTGGAAGCCAACTAAGTAGAACACAGAGCTGGCCACCAGGCACTTACAGCCTTGAAATATTTATTATTCACCAAATTCCCTTAGCTACACCCTGTGGAAGGTTACCCTCTAACACTGCAGTGGATCATACAGATGCCACCAGCTACTGAGGCTGTGGACATAAGTCAGTAGATCTTCTGTTGTTGAGTTTTCCAGTGATTTCTGTTGCTTTTCCTAGTTGATTGGGGAGAAAGTGCAGCTGCTGCAGCTCCACAGCCATGCCAGAGCCTACGTAAACTGTTGAATTGATGGTGGTGAACATCCCATCTTTTTGTCAGTCTTGATGGGAAAATTTTTAATATTTTGCCATAAAATACAATGATGATTGTCAGTTACTTTGATTAAGAGTTCACAGGTTTATCAGAAAAAAAAATCACTGCACATTAAATTTCATCAAAACATTTCCATGTGTTTTTGAGAGGACCATGTAACTAACTGATGAACTATGACTGATGAACTATGTTATTGATTTTTCTCATAGTAACCCTCCCCCTTTGAATTCATGAGATAAGCACATATTGGTCAAATGTTTTATTCTTAATAAATATTGCTGGATTTAGTATGCTAATATTTTGGGATATCTGCATGCATGGTTGTGAATAAAATAGACCAGGCTTATTTTCTTTTGGCTTTGAAGTATTAGCCTAAATTAAAAATTGATAATAGTACTAGGTAGACCTTAAGACAAATGCAGTAGATCAAATATGATTAGTTCCTACCATTAGTGATAAAGAAAATGTTTATATGGCTTGATGACCCACAACTCCCATAATGTTTCATTGTTATCACAGTATTCCTTGCACTTCTAGCTCCCTGCCTCCTAATGGAAAAAAATGGGAGGGTGGTGGATTGGCTATATAGCTGTTTTTCTTGCTAATAATTGGAGTCAGGTGACAGTAGGTTTTTTTGTAGCTCACACTTTAGAAGATTCTAGAGGTAAACTACTCCATGGTTTAAAAAACAAACAAAACCCAAGTGGTTGTGAATGAATATACTACATCAAAAATTCTTTTTTAAATTTCCTCTTTAAAAAATACAGATTGAATGAATACTATCTTGTACTATTTCAACTTATGCTTGTATTTTTTTTTTTTATTTGAACAGAAATGAGCATTCTGGAGCTTGGATTTTTTTTTACAGAGACAAACAGAAGAGAGAGAGACAAAAAGAGAGAGGGGTGGGAAGGACCACAGTACCAAAGCTTCCTTTAGTACAGATGCAGTGGGGGCTAAGCCCAGACTTAGGTTATTCACATGGCCAAGCAGCATTTATCTAAGTGAGCTATTTCTCCACCCCACAAAGATTATCTTTAAAAGAATGAACAGTTGGTTCACCTCCTCATGATTTAGTTGAAATCAAAAACAGAGTTCACAGACAAGTGTACAATATAGGAGAAATAGAAACAGAAATGAAAATAAAAAGATCCCTAAGGGATGATGTTTGCATGTAAGAGGGATGGTTTTCCTAGTGTCTTCATATTTAAAAACATCACCAAGTAAGTATCTTCTTTTCCCATCTTTAAGAGAACTCTTTTCTCTATGAATGCTGGGAAGAAAAATGTTTTGAAAATTATGCAAGGGAAGTTCTTCTTAGGGGATCACTTTCTGTACTCAGAAAGAATAGCATTGTTCTTATGGTCAGTGTCATTCGCAGTGCATATTGGTATCATTTCCATATGCCTTTTTGACTGTGGGTGGATTTTTCTGGCTTGAAGAGAATTCTTTTTTTTTTTTAAGATTTTAAAAAAATATTTATTTATTTCCTTTTTGTTGCCCTTGTTGGTTTTTTATTTTTGTTGTAGTTATTATTGTTGTTGTTATTGATGTCATTGTTGTTGGATAGGACAGAGAGAAATGGAGAGGGGAGGGGAAGACAGAGAGGGGGAGAGAAAGACACCTGCAGACCTGCTTCAATGCCTGTGAAGCGACTCCCCTGCAGGTGGGAAACCGGCGTCTGGAACCAGGATCCTTATGCTGGTCCTTGTGCTTCGTGACACATGAGCTTAACCTACTGTGCTACCACCCGACTTCCAAGAAAATTCTTAATTATTGGAATTAAGTATTACAGATAGCAGAAAGGTCCTCCGGACTCCTTTGACCCATTTTATGATGAAGCAACTGTTGGATTGGTTCAAAATATCAGCCTCTTAATCATGTTCAGTTACTTGTCTTCTTTTATGATCTATAAAGGAAAAGAAGCTCTCTCTTTGTGACTTCAAACTGGCCTGATACAGCTCTGAGCCCAAAGACAGATATTGCTAACCAAAAGTCAAAATCAAAATGAAACTTGGACCCAAACAATTCATAATTCATCAAAGTATTTATTATAATGAGTTTCCCTGGCATCTATTTGTTTTGCCAACATATATAATTTTCTATTAGAAAAAAAAGAACAAGACAAACAAGCAAACAAAAAAATGACATCAAGATGAGGACAAGTGAGGTGGCTCAGTGATAAAGCATATATGTAAAATCCTGGGTTTAGTCTCCAGAGTGCATTAATTAAAAAAAAAAAAGCAGACTAAGTGTGAATTGTCTAAAATCTTGCTTGAATAGAATTTTAGATCTACAAACACATCGGGGACTGAAGAAAACAAATGTGTACTTAAAGGAAATAAAATTGAGTTGATGCTGCCACCAAAAAGCCACTTCCTTTGTTCAGATTGGTGGAAATGTTCTAAATACAAATCTCACTTCTACTGATTACATCACTTTCCATTTTAAAAAGTGATTTATTTATTGGTTAAAGACGAAGAGAAATTGAAAGAAAAGGAGCGAGATAGTGAAAGGGAAAGAGAGAGATCTGCAGCACTACTTGATACTTTTCCCTTGCAGGTGGGAGTCACTTTCAGTTTTTAAGTTAGAAATTGTTAGCTGCTTTCTAGGGGTAAGTAACATTATCCTTCTGAACCCCAAATTGTTCATTAGAAAGTAAGTTAGTGTAGAGGGGAATGTGCAGGCTCTAAATTCTGCGTACAATTCAAACCCAGCCCCCATTCCTCACTGCAGCTATTTAACCTGAGTTTTGCCTTTGTATGAGTCAGGGGCCTTATGTGTCAAAAGCTGATCAGCATAAAACTGCCTTCTGATGCTGTCATGAGTTTTGAGTGAGGCAGTGAATACCAAGCACTAAACACAGCATCTTCTACAAGAAAAGCAATAGTTAAATGCTAGTTATGAAAAAATATCATAGAAGAACATTTGTGAAAAATTGAAGCTCACTGGATGAGCATTGCAAAGAGCAAGGCCATGGGTAAGGACAGACTAAGGAAATATTTTGCTAAGATGATTGAGAAACAGCCTAAATGTGTTAAGAATTCTCTTTTCAATTATTGCATTTCCATGATTTATATCTTTTATCAACAGTTACCCTACCATATATTAATTCCACCCACACTTTATTAAAAATGTTCTTTCTCTGTATTTGATATAATTGGGGGAACAAAATATGTCAAAGTCACTGTGGCTCTCTCCATCTATATCTAAATCAACCCATCTTCCATGACCAGGATGTCTCCATCACTGCTGAATGGAGTTGCTAGACAATACATAGGATCAACAAAGACCTAATGAATTTTTGCTGGACATTCTGAGTACAGAAACAGGCAGGCTTGGGAGTCGGGCGGTAGCACAGCGGGTTAAGAGCAGTTGGTGCAAAGTGCAAGGACCTGTATAAGGATCCAAGTTCAAGCCCCCAGCTCCCCACGAGCAGGGAAGTCACTTCAGAGGCGGTGAAGCAGATCTGCAGGTGTCTATCTTTCTCTCCCCCTCTCTGTCTTCCCCTCCTCTCTCCATTTCTCTCTGTCCTACCCAACAATGACAATAACAATAATAATAACTAAAATAATAAAACAAGGGCAACAAAAGGGAATAAATAAATATTTAAAAAAACAGGCTTGAGAATAGGTTCTTCTTTAAATTTTGTCTTTCAATATGATATCTAAATATGTGTTAAACAAATGCATATCATATTGAATAACATTAATATATGGGGTTATGAATAGTAAATGTCATCAGAGGGAAATTATTTTTTAATTCACTAGAAGAAGGCGAATACTCCATAATGATCCTTTTTCATCTCTAAGCTCTGCTACAACTGCAGAAGTGAACTTTCATTTTTTCCCAACTTTTTCTTCTTTGAATGCAAGAGTAAATTATGCTCTGTACTGTTGTTTATTAGAATTTTTATTAATTGTTTATTAAATTATCAGGGGAAATAATCCTATGAGTTATGACCAGCTCTTAGATAAATCCACAAATTGATTAACCCACTTACTTAATATGCTGGTAAGGTCCTCACAGCTCTATATAGGGAAGCTGGGCACTGTGAGGCATGATGCCCCAGAAACAGGAATGGGTTCTTTCCTCTCTTCCCTATACTAGCACCAGGTAGAGTTGACAATTTTCATCTTCTGGAACCTGGAATAGATATTCTAAAACAAGGCTGAGAGGAGTATGGCTGATAACTTCATAGACTGGGATGCTGAAAAAAAAGGATGTTAGAGAGTAAGCACAAAGAGTAGCTTGGAGCTTAGTACCTGTGAACTGCTAGCCACGTTTCAAACACACTCTTTGGTTGTTTCTTTTCTGGCCAACCAATGTTGAGAGGGTTGTGCTACCTGCTTCCTTTTCCACTTGCGTTTGATTGTTGTGATGATGAAGCTTCCCTTTGTCTAGGGATCCCAGACTAGGGGTCTCAACACCTCTTCTTGTGTTTTGAGAAAATGTGAGGAATTTTATTTTAAGTGATGGAGGAAAAGTGACCAGAGGAGCGGCAAAATAGCTCCCATGTTTAGTGTGCCTGCTTTACCATGTGCATGAACTCGGTTGGTTCAATCCCCATTGCATTGGAAGAAGCTTCTGAGTTGTAGTATCTTCTTCTCCATTTCCAATAGGCCACCGTTTGGTCCTTCATACTCATTCCTATGTCTTTGAATTCAGCCCATGCCAAGGACAGGGGCGGGAGGGAGGGAAAAAGGGAGAGAGGGAGGAGAGAGGAAAGGAAGAGAGAGAAAGGGAGAGAAGGAGAAGGAGAGAGAGAGAGAGAGAGAGAGAGAGAGATAGGTATTGTGTTTGTGGTGGTCCAGTAGGTGGCATAATGATAAAGCATTGAACTCTCAAGCATGTGGTCCCAAGTTCAATGCCTGGCAGTGCTTGTATCAGAGCGGTACTTTCTTCCAATCCTCCTATCTTTCTCATTAATAAATAAATAAGATTTTTAAAGAGAGAGAGAAAGAGAGAGAGAGAGAGAGAGAGAGATTGTGTTTAAGTGTTTGAGTGTGTGTTTAGGAGAAAATGGAGCAAGAGAGATGAGAAAGTGCATTCCTTTTAATGGAAAACCTGGAACAGAGCAGCAGTGTTTGAGTATTTAGGAAGTTGCATTCCCACAGAGCCATGGCTGGAACAAAATCTTTTAGACTGTTATTATTGCCAGCAAATCAGAACACAAACAGGCCTGCAAAGTAGCTCAGCTGCATAGTTTTCCTGCTTTATCATGCATGCTGCACAGATTGGAGCCTGGCCCCCATAACACTGGAGGAAGTAGTGAAGTCAGGGTTAAGTTAATAAGAAAGAAGGAAAGAAAGAAGATACAAATATATAGACTCTCAGTGAATATGGAATGCCAGGTGAACCCACTATGTAATCTGTAGTATGAATTCATCCTTGAGCTTTCATTGAAATAAGCAAATCATTATATTCATTTTTATATTTTAAAATATCCTGTTGGTAGCACACATTTTATCTCGATTATGTACTGACTAATCTTAGGTAAGAAATAGAATTATAAAATGACTAATAGTTTAACTGCCATGATCTGATCTTTCCAGAACCTTTTTCTTTAAACATATTTCTACCCACACTGTTTTTAAAGTGTAATGCTAGCATGAAATTCCTGAAGTAAGACAATTTAAAAGATACATTAATGAGATTTTTAAGTAAAGCATCCTTCAAGTGAATCATTAAGAGCTGATAATTTCCATTAGTTGAAACATTAAAAATGTAGAAAATCAAGCCAACAAAAAATTACTATATTCACAGTCTCATATAATATTCAAAGTTGTATTGATATATAATTTACTTTTATTCTGTTGGGAAACATTGACTTTCATATTTTTAATTAATGTCAAAGCTGTACTGTGAACCACATGATCATCATAGCATCTAGACAGATATTCACATATTCACATACTACCATTTTATACTATAATTTGTATTGCATTGCATGTTGATGTGTAACATACTGCTAACTCAAGTCCAGATTTTAATATATACTTAACATTTATTTATTGTTTAGTATGAGCCATTATTTTAGGTTATTATTATATGTTGTTTATAATTGTCTTCAAAATTAAGCCCAGTAGACTCATAGATATTGCTTGTTCTGCTTTACAAGTAAGGAAACTGAGACTTAGTGATTGTTAAGTAACTTTACTTCAGGGACTACAAGTTGCAAAGGTAAGATTTAAAGCCATGTCTGCTGCTATCAATGCCTGTGCCTGTCCCATCACATCACATCACATCACATTGCTTTTTTTTTTTTTATTTAAGAAAGGAGACATTAACAAAACCATAGGATAAGAGGCGTACAGTTCCATACAATTTCCACCACCCGATCTCCATATCCCATCCCTTCCCCTGATAGCCTTCACATTCTCTATCTCTCTGGGAGTATGGATCCAGGGTCATTGTGGTTGCAGAAGGTGGAAGGTCTGGCTTCTGTAATTGCTTCCCCACTGAACATGGGCGTTGACTGGTCGATCCATACTCCCAGTCTGCCTCTCTCTTTCCCTAGTAGGGTGGGGCTCTGGGGAAGTGGAGCTCCAGTACACATTGGTGGGGTCATCTGTCCAGGGAAGTCTGGTTGGCATCATGCTGGCATCTGGGACCTGGTGGCTGAAAAGAGAGTTAACATACAAAGCCAAACAAATTGTTGAACAACCATGGACCTAAAGACTGGAATAGTGCAGATGAAGTGTTGGGGGGTATTCCCTGCAGGCTCTTGTGTACTTCTGCTTTCAGGTATATATTTTTCCCTAGTTTATGGGCATGTGTGAACATATGCTCTATCTCAGGGGACCTGGACTATATCTAGGTTTGGGTACTTTATTGGAGAATGGAACACCTGGAATGAAATTAGAGAATACTATGAAAGGAAAGGTCTCACCCTAGTGATGAAGCTGAAGGGTTGTCATTCCACATCTGAAGTCTCTGGACACAGTCTGAAGTGAAGCATGCTGGGGTGGCACTTGTTGCGTTGATTGGGTTGCCATCTGTGGATGCAATATTATTTGATTTTGAATTGAGAGAAGCATGCAGGAAAGTGGGCCCCACCCTAAGGTTCCAGGACTGGGGGAAATATAGGCTCTAGAGTGGAAATGTGAGGTTCCTGCTGTCTTAGGGTTCAAGAAGACAATGGATAGTTATTGTTATCATCACATTATTTGGTGATTGGGTTAACTTTGAAAAGTCCCTTTGTTAGGGTTTGGGGTATAATAACCAGCATCTTGTATATAGCTGTGCTACTAGTTGCTTCTGTTCTCTCTGGTCTAGGCTTTTGAGAGAGTCAACATATCAAGACAGCCTATGTATTAAAAAGACTCAGTCTGTGTTTTAAGAAATTCTAGACATATGATCAATTTTTCCCCTCTCACATTAATTAAATAGTGGTTTATATGTCTGCACTTTAATGGGAGTGTACATAAACACCATTCCCACCACCAAAAGACTGTGTCCCATCCCAACCACCCCCCCCCCCCCCGCCGCATTACTTTTTAAGGGGCATGTAAAACAGGCTTGATAGACAAACACTGCCTGTGAGATTCCTGTTCAGTCAGATCGTGTGGTGTCAAGTGCCAGCTTGCTCGTTAGATGAGCTTGGGCTTGTTTAACCTCTGCTCATCCCCATCTCTATTTTATACATTGTATTTATATAATTAAATTGTTAAAAATGTGCCTAGTACAGACTAATCATTCAATAAATGTTGATTGTTTTACTAAAAGTAATTTTAAGTTATTGACTATAAAAATAAATGCCTGTGTTTCTTTTATGGCAAATAAGTATTGATGCTAATCTTGATTATCTTAGAATGGAGGATCCAGTACAATATATATACACAAAGTCAAAAAGATTCCATTGGAAAAAAATTTTCCAAACCAACAGAAAAGAATTCCCCTGAGCATCCATGAATTACTTTTATCAGTAGTGAACTATGCATTAGGATGTACTAAAAGAAATAATCATATTTTCAGAGTATATGTCAGATAAATGGCAATAAAATCCTCTGAGATTAAGCCAGTTGAAAAAATTAACAAAAGTACACTGAGTTTGAAATTTTTGTTTTTGTTTTGTTGTTGTTTTTAGATCTGTTATCTATGTAATACCCACTTATAGATTCCTACCCATATGGGGGTAGCGGGCAGTCTACTTTGGTAAACTACAGTGCTTCAGTATTGATTTGATCCAGTAATTCTTCTTTAAGAGGAACTGGGTAAACACTGTTGATCCGTTGTATTACAGTTTAGATTACATTGGTTAAGTGTGTGATATCGGGTCTTTAGGGATCTAAGTGTGAATTAGAATCATTACTGGATGTAAATGATATATTGTCTATTTTTACATTTTTATTATTTATTTATAAAAAGAAAACACTGACAAAACCATAGGCTAAGAGGGGTACAACTCCACATAGTTCCCATCACTAGAATTCCATATCCTATCCCCTCCCTTGATAGATTTCTTATTCTTTATCCCTCTGGGAGTATGGACCCTCAACTTGGATCAATAACAGTAGAGAATTCTCCATCCTCCGAAGGGAGGCTGGACAACATACTCTATGCTACACCTGAGGAAGATGGGTCCTGATATTGGGGCAGCTTGGAATGTTCCTACTCATGACCACAGAATGTGAGGTCGGATCTATAGGGATGCAGATCACATAGGCTCCTAAACTGAATATGGGCCCAAGATCACATCAGATCGATGGGGTCTACAGTCAACAGTATTTATTTTTACATTTTCTACACCATCTAGTACTAGTACTGTGTCCTATTCAGAATAGATAATGTTTCTAAATTGAATCATGATTTATTATTTGAAAAGTCCCAAGAAAATAATATTCCTGACTACTGTTCTCTTTTTCAAGGTGGTTTTAATTTTATAGTTACAATGTATTGATTTTCTCTCTAGAGACTGGTAATAACCCGTAACTCAACAATCTGTAAGTCCTTGAAAAAGCTACTGGAGCTGTGGGGACGTTAATAATCTCATCTATTTAATTTTATTATGTTTTACTCCTTGAGCAATTGGGGCAGCATAAGAACACTTTAGACTTTAAATCTTTAAAATCCCTAAAAGTAATAAGATATGCCAGTTTTTCCTGAACTCATAGATTATATTAATGTTCAGAACCCCCTTAGCTAACTAAATGTACCATGTGATTCTTGTAAATGGACAAATTTGGGACATTTAATGAAGATTATAGATGACATCTGATTTATATCCACTGCTTGATACATTTTCTAGTGTTAAATTTAATCTTATCATTGCTCTGTAATGCATTCTCTCCGTCTTCCCTTCAAATTTTTGCTTTTCAGCTTTGGTTTGTGAAGTTGAAGCCAAGACCATTTTCCCGACTTCTCCTGTCTTGTGAAACAGATCCATCATCACTTATTTCTCGACACCTACTGTGCACTCAGTAAATGTTATCCTTCCTTGTATATTTTCTTTAGACATAATCTCCTGTTTTTCTTTCTTTTTATTTATTTTTTTTATTTATGAGAACAATAGGAGGAAAGAGACATCACTCTGGCATATGTGCTGCTGGGGATCGAACTCGGGACCTCATGCTTGAGAGTCCAAAGCTTTATCACTGCGCCACCTCCCGGAGCACTCCTGTTTTCCTTTTTGACACAAAGATTATCCACGGCAGTTTTGTACTTCTGAAAGTGTATTCTGTGGTCAGTCTGGATTCTAAGGCCAGTGTCAAAAATTTATCCTGCAAACTGCATGCAAGTATGTCAGATACTACTTTCTTTGTTCATCCCTCAGCTGGTACTTGGTATAAGACATTTTCAATAACTTCAAAGTTTAATATGCATAAAAACATCTCAAGGAAGAATCCAGGCTCCCTTTCCCCCAAGAATCTGAAGGATTCAGTAGCTCTAAGGTGGAACAAAGGACATTGCCATAGAAACAAGTTAATGAAAGCTTTCTGGACCACATTTTGAGAAATACCAATTTAAAATTTTTGAATTAATCTAACCTGATATTACATCTAACCCAGGAAGTGCTTAATTTTAGTTAAAAACTTCACTGGTAGGACTGACAGAAGATAGCCTCTTAGTATCCAAAAATCAGATACCAATTTTATTCATAGTTTAATTGCTTTTAAATGATTCTCCTGCAGTGTGTTTCCTTATTTTTTTTTTAAAGATTTTCTTTTTTTCTTTAAATCTTTATTTATTGGGGCTAGGCAGTGGCGCACCTGAGTAAGCCCTCAAACTGTAATGCACAAGGACTCAAGTTCAAGTCCCGGGTCCCCACCTGCAAGGGGGAAAGTTTCACAAATGATGAAGCAGGGATGCAGCTGTCTCTTTGTCTCTTTCCCTCTTCACTTTCCTCCTTCCTCTCAGTTTCTCTTTGTCTCTATCCAATAATAAATAAATAAAAACATTTAAAGAATATCTATTTATTTATTTGTTATTGGATAGAAAAAGAGAGAAATTGTGGTCTGGAAGGTGGTTCACTGGCTAAGGCAATAGACTTTCAAGCATGAGGTCCTGAGTTCAATCCCCAGCAGTACATGTACCAGAGTGATGTCTGGTTCTTTCTCTCCTCCTGTCTTTCTCATAAATAAATAAATAAATAAAATCTTTAAAAAAGAAAAGAAAAGGAGAGAAACTGAGAGGCGATCAGAAGACAAAGAGGGAAAAAGACAGAGAGACACCTGCAGCTCTCCTTCACCACTTGTGAGGCTTTCTTCCTATAGGTGGTGAACAGGGGCTTAAACCTAGGTTCTCAAACACTGAAATGTGTGTGCTTACAAAGCCTAGCCCCAGTGTGTTCCTTAATTTATCTTTAAATTTGTACTTTTTTGATGGTATATAGATCTGTGTTGTGAACAAATACCATATATAAAAACTGTACACATTTTTCATATATTAATATTTCATAAGACATATTTTGAAAAGTACACTGTCATGTATATATTTGGCATTATATCTTATTGGCATTACAAAACGTGTATATTTATGTGTATATATATATATATATTCATACTTTTTTTCTGCTGAAAGTATAATTAGTAGTTGCTTGCAGAATAGAAAGTGACTGAGATCTGGAATTTACAGAACAACCTCAAGAGAACTGAAGGGTTGAACTGTCACACTTTCCAATAGGGAAAGAACTTCTAGAGATTAATGGAATGTTAGCAAGGAACTGCCTTTTTATGCAGTGGGTGACTATCTCAGCAGTGAAAATGACTCTCACAAGACTGGGCAAAAACTGAGAATATGGCTTGGATATTAGGACTTATGAGCTAGTGGGCAAAAACTGAGAATATGGCTTGGATATTAGGACTTATGAGCTAGTCTGCTGTTCCTTGGTAATCAGGAATCCAATAGGACCTTAATCTTTGAGACCTCAGTGCTAAGTAGGTACACAGCTTCAAGCCTGGGATGGGGCTGGATGAAACTGAAATGTGAAAAAGGCAGTAGAATACTGACTTTGCATGTATGTTGTTAATGGCACTGCTCACAACAGACTGCAAATTGGGAAGTTAAAACAACAAACATTTAAAATTATTTTTTATTTTTTAACTTTATTTATTGTGTTTGATAGAGCAGAGAGAAATTGAGGTGGAATGGGAGATAAAGACACCTGCAGACCTGCTTCACCACTTGTGAAGGGTTCTCCCTGCAGGTAGGGACTGGAGGCTTGAACCTGGGTCCTTGTGCATGGTAATATGTGCACTTAACCAGGTGCACCACCACCTGACCCCCCACAAAAAATAAACATAATTAAAAAAATTATTTATTTATAGGAGGAAAGAAATTGAGAGGGGAGTTGTAGGGAGTGAGAACCAGAGGAATACTCTGGCATATGTGATTTATTTATTTTATGAAATGAGAAAGGCCAGAGCACTGTTTAACTCTAGCATTTCATTGTCCTTGTTATTGAAACTGGGGCATAAACTGGGGTCTTAGGCATATAAATCTTGTCTTTTAACATAATGAACTATCTTTTGGACCCTCAAATAGCAGAAATTCCTTATTTCATAAGTTGGAGATTGGAACGCTGAGCTTAAGTTGTCAACAGAGCCATACGCTTTCTAAAAATAGTAGGGAAGAGTTTGTATCTTTCCCCTACATGCAGGTGGTTTCTTGATATGTGATAGTATAGCTTCAACCTTTCTGTGGCTTTCTTCCTATGTGTATATGTCTGTATCAAGACTTTCCATTCTTAAGGACAGTAGTTATTGGATTAGGTGCCTACAAATCTAGAATATATAGTTTCTAGATAAAATACAGGAACTTTAGTTAAATTAGAATTTCAGATAAACAAAAAATATTCTTTTAGTGTAAGTATTCTACTGAGATTGCCAGAAAAATGCTTATACTAGAAAATTATTCTAAATTGGCTAGACATCCTGTAATTTTCTTCTTTAAATCTGGCACCTAAGTATCCTATTGCTTATGCTATTTTTCCTTAAACAATAAGAAGAGAATTTGACTCTGATGCTATGGAATATGCTTCCCAGATGTTTCCTTGGTGACATGAGGACTGTCATATAATGTAGGTGATTCTCTAACAATTTTTGAAGATAGGAACTAAACAGTGGTTCACCTGGCTAATCACACATGTCCCCATACTGAAGGACCTGGGTTTGAGCCCTCAACCCCATCATGAGGTGAAGCTTCATGAGTGGTGAAGCAGTACTATAGTTGTCTTTCTCTCTCTTCCTTTCTATCTCTCCTCCTCCTTTCAGTTTCTTGCTGTATTATCAACTAAATTAAATAAAATATCCACCAGGAGTAGTGGATTCCTTGTGTAGACACTGGACCTTAGTGATAACCTTGGTGGAAAAGAAACAAAATTTTTGGAGGGTAAGAGTCACCAAAAAAAATAAAGTTCTCTGTTTCCCTGAAAATCTAATGAAGCAACAATGAAGATTTTATTGAAATGTTTAGGGGCCTATTGAGTTGGATTTTTATTCATTTGATTTAGAAGATATGGTAATAAGGAATCCATGACTAAATTCATTTGTCCGTTTTCAGGTAGGATGAAGAAAGGCTTATTCTTTTTGATTCTTTTATTCTATCTGATTTTAACACTCCAATGTTGTATTAATATATGTGTTTGATGGATTTTAAAATTACATCTTTGTACTTCATGTTAAAAGACATCATCATTATACAATTATCAACAGCCATTGACAACCAAGTGGAGGGTTGATAATAAATGCAATTTCTTTTTACTAAGTGAACTTTTAAATATATACTAGATGACTACTTTTTCTGGAAATTCATGCTGTTATAAATACCATTCTGCTTTATAACCAATTTTGGGTTTTGTGCTTCTGGATATTAGTTTAACCTTTCTCATTTGGTATTAATTTTAAAATAATTTTAGAATTAATTTTAGATTTTATGGTACTTTAAATTGTGTTTGTGTGAGATTTCTACTTCAGCAGATTGAGCTCTTATTAGTGGGCAGTCATTCAGACCTCCACAAAAGAGTTTTGGCACCTGACTATGATGTTGTTTTCCTTGAATGAAAGTGTTGTTCCTTTGGAGACAAATGTTATGAAAGTTGGTGGGAAATACTGAATTCAGAAATGCCTCTCTGGCATTTTTTGTTTGTTTTGATGAGAAATGAGCCAGTGCTGGGACCCAGCACAGTTAGCACCTCATACTTGAGTTGGAGGAAGAAAGTAAACCCTGAGGACTCAGATGCATCACTCTTTAATTAAAAATGCAACCGTTAAAGAAATGAGAAGTGTGAGAGTAAAATGCCTAATGCTAAAACCTGGGGCATTTTGCCATGGTTGTCTTTAGAACCCAGCATATCCAAATTCTCACAAAGTGCAACTTTCTGGCTATGCATATCCAAAGAGAAGAATGAAGTTCTTTAGAAATATACTCAACATAATCACACATCATGTGTTCTTTGCAACAATATTTGAGTGGTCCAGGAGGTGGTTCAGTGGATAAAGTGTTGTACCTGCAGGCATGGGTCCAGAGTTTGACCTCCTGCATGGGCTATATCAGAGGGATGTGCTGAGAAATTGTGCATATGCAGTCACATCTGCCATGTTGTCCCCTCAGGCTATTGCTAGTTCTCGTGAGAGTTGGGACATTGTCGAGGTGTCTTTCCCAACCAATCCTGTCCCAGCTCATCACTCCCGGTTTTTGCCCTATAAAGCCATTCTTCTTCTGCCCCTCGTTCTCTTGCCTGCTTTTCACTTTGGTGATTAGATGCAGGGAAATTTGCTGTGTGAGGCGGCCATTTTGGCTAGCTCCACATGGCCTGAACCACTGTGCTATAACCCAACTCTGAGGTGCCCGCGTGAATAAAGAATTGTGTTCCCTCTCCTCTCCGGATCTCCTCTCTCTCTCTCTCCTCCACATCACAGCACGACAGGGATGCTCTGATTTTCTCTCTCTTCCTCTTTCTTCCCTTCTCACTGATAATAAATAAACCCTTTAGGAAAAATAATGTTCTCTTCATGAAGAAGGAGAAGGTAGCGACACTGATCCATTGCTACTCTCTTCTGCTCCTCCAGTCTGCCCTTCTCTGACAGTGAATCAAACTGAAGAACTATTTTACAGGTGAATATTCATGGGCTAACTGTGAGCAACAAATTGAGCTCATACTTAACCTTGTTTAAGAATCTGGGTTCACACCCCCAATTAGCTGTGAATTGGTATGCAGTTATCTCTCTCTCCCCTCCCTTGTCAATTTCTCCCTGATCTATCTAGTAATAAATAAATAAAAGGGAAAAATCTCTGCTGGTAAGAGTGGATTAGGGATTTGTTGTGCAGGCACTGTGCCCCAGGGGTAACCCTGGTGGAAATAGAAAGAAAGAAAGAAAGAATGAAAGAATATTGATATTGTTCTTTTAACTGAGAGAACTAAGATTTGGGGTGCTCCAGTTTATTCAGTTACCAGTCATGGGACACCTATGGCTTGAAGTTTCCAGGGCAGGCAATCTAGTAGTCTTGCCTCTTGCTCCTAAGTGTGGGGGTGTCACTTTTGGTCCCACTTTTTTGTGAGTTGGAAATTGATATATTTTGTGCATTGGTGAACTCTTCTGTCTGACAATAAGTTTTCTATTTTAGTAGCTTCTCATCTTCCCTCAGGGGAGATAAGTGACATTTTGACTAGGTCCTGTTAACAGCATTTATCATGATTATTTGGTATTCTCAGCATGACAACAGTGGGCATAAATTCTTTATGAATTTAATCCCAGTGACAAAGAAATTGTCATTATAATGAACTGTATCTTGTCTTCCATGCAGCACAAGTTTTAGTAAATATTATCAAACTAAGACTTTCCTTATAAAAATTTCCTTATGGACTATATGTTATGTTTTTCCCCCCTTTTGGTTTATAGCAGCAAGTACAAATAATGACAAATATTTAAGCATACTAAAAAGAAGTATACCAGGGAGTCGGGCGGTAGTGCAGCGAGTTAAGCACACGTGATGCGAAGCACAAGGACCAGTGTAAAGATCCCAGTTCGAGCCCTCCCCCCCCCCCCGGCTCCCCACCTGCAGGGGAGTCACTTCACAAGCGGTGAAGCAGGTCTGCAGGTGTCTGTCTTTCTCTCCCCCTCTCTGTCTTCCCCTCCTCTCTCCATTTCTCTCTGTCCTATCCAACAATGATGACATCAGTAACAATAATAATAACTACAACAATACAGCAAGGGCAACAAAAGGGAATAAATAAATATTTAAAAAAGAAGTATACCAGTAAATGACTTCCGCTCCCATATAATCTATTTTAGGGGGAAAAAAACTTTACTTCCTTGCCTGATGTGTTGGAAATAGAGGAAGGGCAGTGTTGCTGCAGTTATGTTAGTTGGTTTGTGTTTTTCAAGCACAAGTATGAAATCCTTCCTGTACATAAACTTTAATATTTAAATGCAGGCACGATCAGAAAGATTTCTTTGAATATGTTGACTGATTTAATATATTTTCACTTAAAATCTTATTACACTATATACAACACTGAATGGTTGAGTTTCTTAATAGGTGAAAGGCATGGTGAGAGCCACGTTTTTCAATACATGTTTATGTATCTGTTTTCTAGTGAATAGAAGAATAGGTCGATGGGAGAAAGGAAAGAAAGAAGGGAGGAAAAGAGGAGGGAAGGAAGGAAGGTAAAGAAAGAGAGAAGAAAGAAAGAAAGAAAGAAAGAAAGAAAGAAAGAAAGAAAGAAAGAAAGAAGGAAAGAAGTTGGAGAGGAGAAGTTACAGTTGGGAGCAGGCAAAAGAGAGTAGGTAAGCTGTTTTGAATTTGTAATTCATATTTCTCACGAATAATGCAGAATAATGCATGGTGGTGGAAGAACACTTCAGTTGGTGGTGAATGTGGTGTACGGACACCTGCCATAGGATGATAAAGAGATGTACTCGTGTGAACAGTCTGGCAAACTTCTCTTTTCCCCAGTAAAGTGATAACAAAAGAATATCTTGACTACCTGTCAAGGACTACTAAACTCAGACTGCTACTGACTTCATTGCGAGTACATAATATTTTCATATGAGGCCTGTGGGGCACATTGCTGATGACTTTTTATTTTCTGTATTATTTACAACCTTTATTAAATTATTATTAATTCCAGACATGATGACTAGTTTTATTTAAAGGATAATGTCACTCAAGTCCCTTATATTTATTAATATAGTGGCATAATATATAAGCCAGTTATCACATATGGTCTACTATCAGTTGGGATTTATGGAACCAAAATCTCTTCTGAGACCTTGAGTTTCAGAGACTAAATTGACCATGTATAGAGGAAACTTTCAAGCAGGTATCAGTGTGAGTCTGTGCCACCATTTAGCCAGACTATGTGAAGCACTAGGAAGACTGCATTTGGTTTATACAAAACGGACAGTTATAGATCATTGTGGCAAACAGGAATGTCAGGATGGAATCATAGTAACATCTGCAACTTGGTGGCTGAAATACAATAAGATGGAAAACAAGACAAAATGATTAATAAACTGGGATGGAAATGTAGGGATAGGACATATGAAAGTAGGGAACTTAGGGTAGGAGGAAGCTGGGGAGTCTATTTTAGTAAATGTTCCTAGGAGCCTATATCTTAATGATTTTTGCTTTAGCTTGATAACTAACATAAGGGTGGACCAGAAATATTGTCTGGGAAAATGGTGTTGGAATTGAAAGTAGAACTAGGAAACAGTATTAGAGCAGAGAGTTGCTTGCAAACTTGAAGATATAAAATGCAGTTAACTGTTTACCACAGTGATCTAACCTGGGGACTATATCCATTCATATTTAGCACTGGAGCCTGTACAACCTCTGAGTCCCTGTCAGACAGCTCAAAGACCATAGTCACAGATGGGAACATTCTAATTTGATAATATTTATTTTCATTGTTTATATGTGGGAAACTTTTCATCAGTCCCCTTTCAGCAGAAGTGTAAATTAGTGAGCTACTTTTGGAGGAATGTTGATTTGACAAGATCTCTCAAAATTAAACAACAACACTTCGATCTAGCAATTGTATCAGTAAGAATTTGTTCCTTTTATTCATAATGCAGTACAGTCCATGTTAAGATGAAATTCCTTGCATCCTTGTTTGCAAACTAGGAATCTAAGTTTTAGTTCATTTACTGACAAAAAAGCTTTAAAAATCCTAGTTTGTGCATATATCTGGATTTTGTGGGTCTGTTTAATAACGTATATGTCAGTCAAAGTTCAGGGCACCAGTATGCTGGGCTAGCTTCGCCCAGGGACACATGGCTGAGTGGAGAAGCAGTATTTCTTTATTCACGAGCGAATGGTTCAAAAAACTAACCTAATCTAATCACAACCCAATTCTGTCTTGCCTCTCTCTCCTCTGGCGGAACCAAGGAAGTACGTAGAATAGGGGGTGGGGAGAAGGAAGAAGCGCCAACTAGCAAGGACTAAACCAAAATCTCCCAGAGGCAGGGGGAGTGAGACCAAACCAATGTAACAGAATAACCATGTAAATAGACCACAACGTCAAGCAGTGTAACAGAAGGGATTCCAGAAGTAGAACTAGAAGCATACCAACAAACGTAGATTCAAATGTATTCCCATTAAAAGAGTGTCAAAATACTATTAGATTAAGAAAGTAAAATGCACAGTTCAGGCAATATAGTATTCCATATCTGTGTATTTTAAAGTTTTTAAGATTTTTAATTTATTTGCATGAGAGACAGACCATAATATTGCTTGCTTCTGACATATGGTGGTGCAAAATTGAAAGATAGTCACCTGCAGACCTTGTGAAGTGTCCCTACTGCAGGTAGGGAGCAGGGCCTGTTCAACCCAGGTTTTTGAGCATTGTACTATGTGGGCTTAACCAGGTGTGCTAACACCTGACCCCCTCAGGCTATTATTCTTTAACTATTTTGTTTTTTATTCCTATCACCTTCCACCAACAATGACAACAAAAGGACATCAGATACCCACATATTCCACTGTTTGCTGGGAATGCAATACTACTTATGCTTGGTCCTGGGAATTTTTTAGGGATAAGTTTGATTTGCCAAATCTTTATTTCCTTTCCCCACAGTATACCTAATGCTCACACTGAGATAATGTATTTATTTGTGCAGAAGTTTTACCTAATACTTTTTTGATTTGGCTGTATAAACATTTTCTGGCATTAGAAAAATAGAACACTGTGTGACAATGTATATTATTATGCCAATTTTCAAAAACTGGGGACTTCTCCAAATACTGTCCTGAACCAATGAAAGCTGTGTCAAAGTCCAGGATACAATTTCAGTTTGTCACTTTTGCAATTTTAACTAGAACTTTGATATAATATGAGAGGCTGGGCTTAAAGATAGAGCTTTCTGTCTTTTCAACAAACAGAAACCAGAGACAGATTCAACTGAAAATGTGAATATGTAAAAGATTTTAAAATTAATGAACAACGACTTTATGAAAAACTAAGGGATGGAGGGCCAGGTGGTCATGAACCTGGTTAAGTGCATATAGGACAAAGTTCAAGGACCCACACAAGGATCCCAGTTTGAGCCCTGAGCTCCCCACCTGCAGGGGCGTCTCCTCACAAGCAGTGAAGCAGGTCTGCAAGTGTCTATCTCTCTCTACCTCTATTTCTCCTCCAGTCTCAATTTCATTCTGTCCTATGAAAAAAAAAAAGTGACCACAGGAGTAGTGGATTTATAGTGTAGGCAAGGAGCCCCAGTGATAACCCTAGAGGAAAAAAAACAACAAAAACTAAGGGATGAATTTTATTTTTGAAGTGAAAATGATACAATAAAGTATATTCTATAAAGTATAATCTTTCATTAGGAAAGATTTTTCTGCAACCTCTGGGATATAAAAAGTTACATATTATTCTTATATGAATGCATATAAGAATTCATATTCCATTTATATGAATGTATATAATTATGTATATAATTAAAACATTCATATTCCCTTTATATGTGTGTATATAAAGGGAATATGAATATGCTCCTAGTCAATTATAAGCTCCTGATTTTCATACATATTAAGATCTTTACACTGAAATACTAGCTAACGAATAGTTTTATTTAATGATACAAAAGAAATTAGAATTGAAGCAGAAATATGCTCTAAAGTTACTTAAAACATTAGAAGACAATAAAAACTTTTCCATGATAAAGGTTTTAATTTTATTACTTAGAACCCCTTGACACTAGAAAATTAAAAGATTTTCCCTTAACCACCACTGACCCATTCCTTTTCATGTGAGTTTTTAGCTAGGTAAAGTTTTATAATAAAAATCTGAAAAGTTAAATTTTTTCTATGCTTTCAAGTATGAAATTCAATTTCTAATTTTCTACAGTCTAAGAGTAAATCATTGTCAAAGTGATTAAGAACATAAGATTTTTTCATATTAAACATAAATTTGCGTTTTCCTCTCTACTATACCCTCTCTGAAGCAAGTCACTCATCTTTTCTAATCCTTGGTTTCCACACCTGTTTTACTCAAATAATAAGAGTAGTTGAGAAATTACTTCTTAGATTTTTGTGCAAAATAAATGAGACATTGTTGGAAGATGACCAGAGGGCTCTGAACTCCACTTCTATCCAGACCCAGAGAGAGAAGAGGGAGTTAAAAAAAAAATACAGTCATAAATAGTTAGGATAATAGAAAAATGGGTATATATATATATATATATATATTTATTTACAGAAATAATAATAGCCCATATCTGTGATCTTGGGTGAACTAATAGAGTTTCCAGTGGAGGGAATGGGGACAAAAAACTCTGGTGAAGGGAAAGGTATGGAATTAACTTATAATTTTTAAATCAATACTAAATAACTAATAAAAATGAAAATATAAGACAATGTATGCTTCATTGGTGTTCGTTATTTTATTATTTGTCTGCTTTTGGTTGTAGTAACAACAACAACAGAGAGGAGGGGAGAGGGAGAGGGAGAGCGAGAGCAAGAGAGAGAGAGAGATTGAGAGAGAATATAATGGGAATTAAATCTAAAGGTAAAATGGTAAATTTAGTCAAAAGAAGCTAGTATATTCTTGTCTCTCTCCCCAGCATTAAGAAGCCAAGATGGCTACCAATATTTCCACAGTTGACCATGCTTTCCTAAAATCTCACCTCAGGTAAAATACAGATGATTTCTTTTAGTATTCTCAGCCAATTCAAAAATCCTGATGGAACTAGCATAGGTTACATTCCCAAGCCTGAGCCAGATTTTGTACTATGTGGGTTAGATTGACCTAATCTCTATGTACTCTGCTTTTGAACTGAGCACAAGTTATATTGTCATACCATGTTGGTGATCAAGAGGGTTTGGGGCAGCTATTGGAAAGAATGATAGAAATATCTGCTGGAAAGGTAAACAGTATGGGTCAGTTTTGTGATCACTGTTATTCAGACACGTACACACACACACACACACACACACACACACACAAACAATCTATTAATTAGGTGGGATATTTTCTGTATCCCTGGGTGGCTCAAGGAACATTTACCTAGCTCCCCCTGCTCTGCCCTCCATTTAAAAAAAAAAAAAAGCTTGTGAAAAGTTGCTATTAGAAATAGTAATTGGGAGTCGGGAGGTAGCGCAGCTGGTTAAGCGCATGTGGCGCAAAGTGTAAGGACAGGCTTAAGGATCCGGGTTCAAACCCCAGCTCCCCACCTGCAGGGGAGTTGCTTCACAGGTGGTGAAGCAGGTCTATAGGTGTCTGTCTTTCTCTCCCCCTCTCTGTCTTCCCCTCCTCTCTCCACTTCTCTCTGTCCTATTCAACAACAATGACATCAATAACAACAATAATAATTACAACAATAATAATGAAATAGTAATTTCAGGGCAGAGGGTAGATAGCATAATGGTTGTGCAAACAGATTCTCATATCTGTGGCTCCAAAATCCCAGGTTCAATCCCCTGCACCACCATAATCCAGAGCTGAACAGTGCTCAGGTTAAAAATAAATAAATAAACAAACAAAGAAATAGTAATTTCAGGAAAAGGAAAATTTAGTACAATCTCACTTGCCAGATGAATACTATGTCTAATAAATCAAAATTTTCCTACCATTACCAAGAGACATTTGACCATTTTAGATTATCAGCTTAATTATGAACTACAAGGAAGTTTAAAATATATATTATGTATATATATGTATGTATGTATGTATATATATATGTGTGACATTTAGCAGTATCATCTACTCATGTGATAGTTTTCAAATACTAGCATTTTAGAAAATCATGTTTTTGCGGGGCCAGGTTGTGGCACACCCCCTTGAGAGCATACATTATAGTGTTCAAGGAACTGGGTTCAAGCCCCTGCTCCTCAACTGCATAAGGGATGAAGCAGTGCTGCAGTTCTCTCTCTCTTTCTCTCTCTCTCCTTCCCTCTCCCTTTCCCTTTCTTTCTCTCTCCCTCTCTTGCCTTCACTACTACCCTGTCACAGTAGATTTTCTGACTCTATCCAAAATAAATAATAAAAAAATATTAAAATAAAATATCATTCTTTTGCAAGAAAGTACTGAGAGTATATATGCTGTAACAGTCTCTTTGGAACATTTGTGAAGAAAACCAATTAATGAATAATTTAAGCTCAACATTTACTTTCACCATTTACTTTCATTTCATTGAATTGTGTAGAGTCAACTCTTGATCGTTTCTACAGTACATTTTATCCATTAGAGTTGCTTTAGCATTCCCTTAATGGATTTGATTTATGGGTAGATAGAAAATTTGATGAAATACCTTCCTATTTGACAGATTTATGTACCACATACATAAATTTAACAGTCTCTTGGTAGTGACATTTTAAAATGTTCAATCATATACAAATGTAAAAGTATGAAAAAGTTTGACATATTTCGAATGGAAATAGACATGTGGTTCTTTTTCTTATTATTCATGCCTCAGCTCACAACCCTCTCAACCCACGTAAGGAAAAAAAAATGACAATGGGATGCTTTTTTAACAAAATCTTATTCCAACTGAGAGATTTTCAGCTCTTAGGCTAAGGGTTTTAGAAATTTGAGAGAATAGAGAGTTCTGATGATTTGCCTTTCTTCAAACTGCTCAGACTGTTCTCAATTTAAATACTTCCTTAGTGAATGCACCTTAAAGTAGATCTGAGGAGACAGCATACTGGTTATGAAAAAGACTTTTATACCTTGGGTTCCCAGGTTCCAAGTTCTACTAGCCAGAACTGAGCATTGCTCTGGTTTCTGTCTGTTTCTCCCATTAAAATAAAGTAAATGAAATATTTTTAAAGTCTCAAGTAGATATTAATCTGTTTTCCACATTATCTAATTAATTTTCTTTTCTGTAATTAAACTATAATTTTAAGAGCCCTAAAATAGTATTAATAAGTTAAACATAGGATAAGTATTCACAACTCTTTTCCAGTATTAACTAATTTTGTTCATATTTCTTGGAGTGAGAATCATAACTATAGAGTTATAGAGCCAAAATTTGAAGGGAAAAAAATTCTGACTAGAATCTCTTTTCTCTTTAACAAGAAGGAAACTTGGGAGTAATTTATCAACAGATTAACCCCCTCTTCTACTGGTAAGAAACTCAAGTTCTAAGAGGGGAAGTTCTTTGTCTGAAATAGTTTTTTAAAAATTTTTTATTATCTTTATTTACTTATTGGATAGAGACAGCCAGAAATCAAGAGGGAAGGGGGTGATAGGGAGAGAGACAGAGACACCTGTAGCACTGCTTCACCGCTCATGAAGCTTTCCTCCTGCAGATGGGGACCAGGGGCTCGAACCTGGGTCCTTGCACATTGTAACATTTGCACTCAACAAGGTGCGCCACTGCCTGGCCCCTGATTTTTCTTCTTCTTTTTTTTTTTATAATATTGGTTTAATAATGATTGACAAGACCATAGGATAAGATGTGTTCATTTTGACACAATTCCCACCAAAAGAGTTCCATATCCCATCCCCTCCATTGGAAGAATTCCTATTCTTTTTCCCTTTAGGAGCATGGACCCAGGGTCATTATGGGGTGCAGAAAGTGGAAAGTCTGGCTTCTGTAATTGCTTCTCTGATGCACATGGGTATTTAACAGGTTGGCCCATACTCCCATCCTGTCTCTCTCTTTCCCTAGTGGGGTAGGGATCCAGGGAGGTGGGGTTCCAGGACATATTGGTGAGGTCGTCTGCCCAGGAAAGTCAGGTTGGCATCATGGCATCTGCAGCTTGGCGGCTGAAAATTATTAAGATATTAGGTAGAGGAGGCTGGGTGGTACCCCATCTGGTTAAGCATATACATAGTACAAAGTGCAAGGATCTCTGGCAAGGATCCCGGTACCCCTCTGCTCCCCACCTCCAGCAGGGTCACTTTTCAAGCTGTGAAGCAGGTCTGCAGGTGTCTTTCTCTCCCACTCACTGTCTTCCCCTCCACTCTCAATTTCTCTCTGTTCTGTCCAAAAACAACAACAATAACAACAATAACAGATGGAAAAAAGATGGCTACCAAAAGCAGTGGATTCAATACTGTAGGCACCCAACCTCTGTGATAACCCTAGAGGCATATATATAAATTGTTTAATAATCAGGAACCTAAAGGTAAGAATAGAGGAGAGGAGATTTGAGTCCCCATTTTGAAAAAGGCTAGTAAGTCTATTTTAGGTATATTCTGAGGGGCTCATGTCTTTACTAATTTTGGCCTGAATCCAACAACTAATATGCAGGCGGACTAAAGATATTGTCTAGGGAGATGGTGTCAGAAATAGGACTAGAAAGCTGGATCAGGGAAGAGAGTAGCTCCCAAATATGGGGAAAGTATATATATATATATAATTAACATTTAACCCCATCGATTTGATTCTGGGCCCCGTATTCAGCACAGGAGCCTGTGTAACCTCTATATCCTCGTCAGTCTGAGCTCGCATTTCATGGTCATAGCTAGGAACATTCTAGGTTGTAGTCATTTCATGACCAGTCTTCCTCAAGTGGCAGGGTATGTTGACCCAGCTTCCTTTCAGAGAATGGAACAGTCCCTATTATGGAGAGGCAAGTTCCTACAGAGTTCCACAAGAGGGTCCTTATGTTGTTCCTAATGGAGATGACCAGTGACAGTGGAGAGGGGAATCTGTTAGAGGTCTAGGCCCATCATGCCTATGTGAGAATCCCAGGATCCCCTGACTAGGGCCTCAGATGATGAGATGGCCTGGTAGTGACCAAAAGAGTCATCATTAAAGTATGCTAGTCTCTTGCCCTTATCCAGCTTTTGAATTCCCTATTTTGCCTAACTAGGTTACCCTTAGAGTGACTGAGGGAAGTGAAATAGGAAATAGGTGAGGAGGGTATCTAGGTCTAAGTAGATTAAATACTTTATGGTGTCTTTTTCTTAGGTCTTTCTACTTGCTTGCTGCACTTATTGAATCACTGCAAACTATTGTGCACTTTTACTTTAAGGTATATATATTTTCTCCTAACTTATGGATACATGTGCACATGCCTTCTGTCTCATGTACTCTGGTCTTTATCTAGGTTCTGTGGTTTTGTTAGGAAGTGCCCCATCCGAAATAGAATTAAGGAGTTGTAGTAGTAGCCAACCCTAACAGGACTGGGGCAGTCTCTCACTATAGTTTCAATTTTTGTTTTCCTGATAATTTGTTTAGTTTATTTTTTAAATTACAGATAGTAATGTTTTGTATAAAGCCATAAAAAGGATGATATCTTAAAGCCATTACTTTACTCAGCCTCTTGCATCATTGTGTTCTGTGATATTTTTTTTCTTTCTAAAAACAAAGCTTTAACAGTTCTACTGTTTGTTCTGAAGACAAATAGCAAGTAGGAATTGGAAGTTGGGAATGAGATTGTGCTGTCTGTCTTTACTTTTGCAAACTTGGTTTTAATTTATTGTCTGTTTCTTTGAAACAGTTGTTGCAAACTGAATATGAAGAGTTGTCTTTATAGAAGTCATTTTATTGGAGGCTTAATAGTTTACAATACAATTGTTGACATATGAGTGAGCTCTCTCATCTTCCCATGATAGATGTCTGCAAAATATTCTCACACTCAACCTTCTGCTTAACACAGTTTATTATTATCGGGCCGCTTCATCTCTATAGAGACATGCCAAGTACCCCTGTTACTTTGGGGCCACCATTCAATCTATTCAATTACATTCTGTACCTTTTATGGACTCTTTCTATTCTTATACCATTTATTCTAGTTTGTGTTTAACTGACTAAACACTATATTCCCTGATTTTTGTAAAGCCTTACAATCTATAGAAGTGAATATCACATTTGATATTGAATAGATAATATAGAAGAAATAAATAAAATCCTAATGAAATGTCCTTTAAGACTGAGAGGAAAGCTTGGAAAACAAAGTTTCTGTAGAGTTAAAGGATAAGAAGTCAATATTTCAGAGATAACTACACCCTCATTCATTATAGCATTATTCACAATAGCCAAGACATGAAATCAACCTAATATCTGTAATCAGATAAAGAAAATGTGATCTAAGGATTGTGCATGTTTGTCTGTCTGTACACATTCATATACATGTATAGACAGAGAGACAATGGAATATTACTCTCACTTTTAGAAGCTAAAAAAGTACAAGTGCACAGGTTATCTCTTAGATACGTATTAAATTATGAGAAAGGAAAAAAATCTAAAATCAGGTATTGTTTATTTTTTGTTGGTATCTAAGATTACAGGGGTATAGTTCCAGAGTGCACCCACACTGTGCCCCATCCACAGTGATAACCACCATACAAAAATCTCAATTATTTGGGAAGTAGTAAATCTATCTGTGTTTAATATATATTAATGAGTATTTTGATGTAAGACCTATAAAGGAACCTAGTGACAGATTTGGAATACACTAGGGTTTAACAAATGTTTGCAACATTTTAATTTAAATCTTACTTAATAATTAAACCCACATACAGACTGTTCTTTGAAAAGTCATGGATACAATCTAAGTCGAATTCCTCTCTTCTCAAATTGTCATCTTGTGTGTGTGCCTTTTTTTGTTGTTGTTTGTTTTTTGTTTGGTTGGTTGTTTGTTTTGGCCCCCAGGGTATTTCTGGGGCTTGGTGCCTGCACCACGAATCCACTGCTCCTGGGGGCTTTTTCCCCCCTTTTTTGTTGCCCTTGTTGTTATTATTTTTGTCATCGTTGTTGTGGTTATTTTTATTATTGTTGTTATTGATGTCCTTGTTGTTGGATAGGACAGAGAGAAATGGAGAGAGGAGGGGAAGACGGAGAGGATGAGAGAAAGATAGACTCCTGCAGACCTCCTTCAGGCCTGTGAAGCAATTCCTTTGCAGGTGGGGAGCAGGGGGCTTGAACCGGAATCCTTACGCTGGTACTTGCACTTAGCACCAGACCTTGCAATGGCAGATACAGAAAGCATCTCACATGCTCATCAACAAAAAGATAATTGAAGCAGTCATGGTATCTCCACACTGTGAAACATAGCTACTGGATTAGTTAAATAAGGCCAAATAAATACAGTTACGTTAAATAAGTTTAAAAACAATAGACAAAATATAATACACCATTGTTTCAAATGATCAATTCTGAGAACAACACCGCAGTAAAATAAGTCTATGTTCATGTCTTTTTTTTTTTCATTTTATTTTTTAGTGAGAGAAATACGAGGAGAGTGATAATCAGACATCACTCTGGTACATGGACACCTGGGGATCTAACTCAGATGTCAGCCTTAAGAGTCCAACACTTTATCCACTGTGCCACTCCAAGACTGCTGTATTTCTTGTATTATTAAGACCTCCATTAGTCTGGAAGTATATATCCAAGTATTGTTCTAACTGATAACCTTAGAGAAGGTGGGACAATTTGATAGTTGAGGAACAAGATAACATTTTTATTTTTTTACTACTTTAATCCAAATTAGGTTTGATTTGAAGGGATGATTCACATGAGGGGTAGTAGGAATTAACAGAAAAAGACCATTGGTAGCTATAACACAGAAATGGAATTTAACAGGAGTTGACAACTATTTAGATGGAGAGCGAGGTAAGCAGCCAAGGGGGTTCACTGATTTCTGCATCTCTGGGAGAATGGTGCTGTCATTTAAACAAACAGGGATATCATGAGAAGAATTGCTATTAATCCTCCTCCTCAGGAAAGAAAATGAGTTACATTATCAGTGAAAGTTATGCTGCTTCTTATTTTACATACTAATTGTTCCTATTGGAGAAGCTGCAATTATACTCTTGAAACTTTAAAGCATTTCTGCTTTATTAAAAGCTGAGTTTTTGATATATGATTAGATTTAAAAAGTATGTTTTAAGTGCTATTTATATTACATTTCATATGCATATAGAATTAAGAGACTGTTGTTTGATATGTTGCCTTATATATATTATTCTAGAACAAAAGAATACTTTTTGAATTTGAAACACTGTAGCAATTAAAATCATTTCAACTATGAAAATTAAGTATTCCCATTGTACTCAAAGTGAGAAAACCATAAAATATGACCTATGTAGTTTTTATGGTACATTTCTATTGCATTGTTTTGATATAATTATTCCTCTTACAAGTGCTTTGGTAACACAAGGCATAGTAAACTTGCCAGACAATGATACACATTGTTAATTTACTACTGAAAAGATTTTTAGTTCAAGAATCTGTGTACCTATATTTTACAGAAAGCAGTTTACAAATGTATCTACTTTGAGAATTTATTTCATAAAAATGTCATCAAAATGTTGGGTACATTTATCTTTAACTAATTTTATCATATTTTATTATGGGGCTGAAAATTGAAATGCACAAACCAGTTGTATGAATTTTAAAAAAATTTTGTATGGATAAATCAACAACATCATCTAAATAATTTTAATTTGTTTTTTTTTTTTTCAGTTTTATGGACCTCAGCTGCTCTTGTATGCCTTGATTTCCCATTCATCATTAATTGTTTTCACTTCAGTCACTACTTCTATGTTATTAGTCTTTTTATGTGTAAACTATGTGCACTTTTCCATGGAAAATGTTATTAATAATATATCCACTATTTATTTTATTTTATTCTTATAAAGACAGAAATGGAGAGGGGGGAGGGAGGGAGGAAGGGAGAAGAGAGGAACCTGTAGCACTACTTGATCAATCATGATTCTTGCCCCCTACAAGTGGGGACCTAAGTTAGGTCCTTGTGTGTGGTAACATATGTACTCTACCAGATGCACTACTTCCCTGCCACTTTGATATTTCTAATCTGTGTTATAACAGGAAGACCTGTAGGTGTCATATTTTACATTTTGAGCCTACTGAGAATCTCATTAACTTAAAAACCTTCAAAAACTGGGTGATTATGTAATGTTTGGTAAATTTATAAGATCATTTCTTTTACTGATAGATTCTTATGGTGCCCACTGGAGAAAATGGAGCAGAGATAGTAAATTCCATATTTTCTATATTTAATGTTTTTTAGAAAATAAATAGTGCTGGAACCAGTAATGCAGATGTCCCTTTGGCTGATCCCGGAATGTACCAGTTGGACATTACATTAAGAAGGGGTCAAAGTTTAGCTGCCCGAGATCGAGGAGGTAAGCACATAGCATATAACCTGCAGCTTATTTGATTTGATGTGTTTGCGACAAACTTTATTCTCTTCAGATTAAAAACTCAAATATAACATAGTTTTTAGTAGAGTGAATTTAACAGCGCAGTTAAAATTGTTGCCCAGGTTTCGGAGGATAGCATGGTGGTTTATGTGACACATCTTCATGCCTAAATCACCAGAAGTCTCAAGTATAATTTCCAGTACCACCATACACTAGAACTAGCCGATGCTTCTTCTTCTAGTGTTTGCCCTTCTTCCGTAGTCAGTCAACAGCGTCAGGTTGAGCCTGATGTCTGCTTGTTGCTGACTTTGAAAGTGACTGGGATCCATGTGGATTCAGTCGGCTAGGAAGGATCGTCAGTTTCCCCAATAAATGGGTACTCAGATGCTCTGAAAAATGATCTAACTTCTGTGACATAGAGAAAGAGATTCTGATACAAGCTCAAAAACTTAACTAGCTTAGATGTTAAGGTCCATACTAAACTGTTCACATATTAGACTGTGTAATCAGTGATATGTTTTCAAAATCCCAATGACATTTTTCTGATACAGATACAGAAAACTCAATCACAAAACTTGTTTAAAATTACAAAGATTCCAAGTAGTCAAATCTATTTTAAGAAATAACCAAGTTTTGGAAGCATCACGCTCATTGATTTCAAACTGTTTTATAAAATGCAGTGATAACCCAAAGAGCAAGTTATAGGCCTAAAAATAGTGACATAGTTCAGTAGAATATACAATCCAGAAATAAATTCATGTATAGACAGTCAGTCCATCTACAGAAAAGGAATCAATAAAATGCAGTGGGGATAAAATGGCCTCTTTAATAAATGATACCAGGGAAACTGGATAACCACATGTGGAAGAAAGAAATTAGACTCTTCTACCATGTAAAGAGATTAACTCAAAAATGGGTTAAAAGCTTGAATGTAAGAGCTAACACTATAAATTTTAGCTAGGACATTAGCTAAAAACATTCCACTAGGAATTTTCCTAGGTGGTAAGCACTGAGCAATGTTCTTCTGGATTTAATGCAAATGGTGAGGTCAGCAAAACAAACACCAATCAAATATGGTTACCCTGCATAACAAACAAACAAACAAAAATTCTGAAGACTAAAGGAACCCATCAACAAAAGTAAAAGAGATTTTAGTGAATGGGAATAAATACTCACGAACCATATATCTGATAAAGGATTATTATGAAAAATATGCAAAGAAATTATAAAACTCAATGCAATGCAATTTTTAAAAGACTGATTAAAATGGGCAGGGTAAAAAAAAATATATATATATATATATATATGTATGTATATAATTTACCACTATCATTCTTCTAATATCCAATTTTTTTTATAGATACCTCTGGCCAAATCAGGATTTTTAAAAGAAAAAAACTAGAATGAGAGGGCCATGCTTTTTCCAAAGTTAAAGAAAAAAAATTTACTTCATAGAGAATATTTTCAATTATTCAAAACACAAACTGCAGTACAGCCCACAATGCAGTACAGCCTTACATACTTGCCGGGAATTTGTGATTTGTTTTTTACTTTTCTTGTCTGTTTTGTTTTACTTTACTGTGAAGTTAGTGGTTTATAGTATAGACTTTAATGCATAGCCACAGCCTCTCGTCTCTCATTGATTGGTGTCTAGGAGAGATGATAGCAAGACCACAATGCCACTGCACCCTGTGACCTTCCATCCCTCCCCATGGTCCTTTGCTTTTGTGCAATACACCACACCTGGTCCAAATTTCACTTTTTGTCCTTCTCTATTGTTCTTTTTTAAATATGTTGTAAAGATTTTTTAAATTACCTTTATTTATTGGGTAGAGACACCCAGAAATCAAGGGGGGTGATAGAGAGGGTAAGAGACAGAGAGACACCTGCAGCACTGCTTCAATACACACAAAGCTTTCACCCTGGGGACCAGAGGCTTCATCCTGGGTCCTTCCACATTGCAACATGTGCCCCTCTTCTTTACTCTTAAGTTCCACCTATAAGTGACATCATTTGGTATAGATCTTATTAGGTAAAAATGAAATGAGACATTTAAACAGAGAAAGCAACTTCAGTTACATTTGGCATTTATTAACACTTGTCCCAAATCAAACTATGAGTACCAGATATGTTGAACATATAATTTGAAACATATGATTTTCAGTTGTGAATTTATATACACCTAACTAGGATAACTAGCTGGAGTTAATCTGAACTGAAAAAACAAACTAGGAAGCAGTGTGGCTATGGGAGAGTATAGTTTTGATGGCCTGAATCAGGATTATGCATGTGATAGTGGAAAAGAAATGGAAAATGTTGGGACTGGATGGTGGCACACCTGATTGAGTGCCATGTTACAATGAGCAAGGACCCAGGTTTGAGTCCCCAGTCCCCATCTGAAGGAGGGGAAGCGTCGCAAGTGGAGAAGCAGTGTTGCAGGTGTCTCTCTGTCCTTCTACCTGTCTATCACACACCTTTCTCTTGACTTTTGCCTGTTTCTGTCCAATAAATAAAGACATAACAAAAAGAAAGGAAAAATATGATACATAATTCAGAGGCATGTCCAGTAATTCTTGAGATTGATTGGAATAAAAGGGTGCCTGAGAGGCATTTGGGTGGTGGTGGGGAGAAATGAATGTAAACACACGTTTTTCCAGTTATTTTGACTAGTAAAAATTGCAATATTTTGTCTTTATTTAAATTAATCCCCTCAACTACTGCCCAGAAAAAAAAATGCCTATGTCCACATGCTCAGTGTCAACCTTACTGAAAATAGTGAAAAAGAGAAACGAGTATATGTCATCACCACATTGCTACTTTGGAACTTTGCATCTCCAAAGCCATCTTCATGTACAGATGTCACCGGGATGATCTCAGAAGTCATAGCAAAACATCTTTCTCTGTTTATAAACTATGTTCCCCTTTAGTGGAACATAGGTTCCAGAGACTTGATATAAACTGACACTTCCTAAAAGATATAATCCCACTGAAATTTATCAGACAAATTTATCAGTCTTTTCACATATAACCACACCAAAATCTTAGAAATTTATTAGTGATTTAATAGTGATTTCAAGGTTTGAAGATATGGATTTAATTCTGTACTGCACTTCCCCACACACACACACAGAATCACATACACACACAATAACCAACACAGCTCTCACAAAAAGTCTTACAGACAGCATGGCTACTTTTTTTTTTCTTTGAAAGTTCATGTGTTTCCATTCTCTGTTTTCCACATATGAGTAAAATCCTTCATTGTCTGAAAGGTTGATTTTGAGAATGTTTGAGATATTTTTCTTAACACTCCATTCTTTGGATTTACACAGGCTTTAGTGAGCTATTATGATCAAGAAAATGCCTGTTGCTGTGTTAACATCATAAATGAAATTTATTTCTAATAAATATTTTTTGCATTGCTTAAAAAAGTGGTGCCATGGACAAGTTTTTATTACCCAATACAGATATATACGTGCCTGTGTGTGTTTCACTCACTAGTTTCCTACACTGGGGAAAGTTTTTCCAAATCACAGAAACTGAGTGTTAATTGTAACTGTCTCATATAATCTATGATCTAAATCTTCTGGTTTTTTCCTGTCTTATTTCACAGGTGCAGAAAGAAATCAGTCACACAAAAATTCCTTTGTGGTCTTTTGGGTTTACTCCGGAGACTCTCGGGAACATGTCCCCTAAGCTTTAACTCTACCTTCACTTTTGCACGTGACTTCTTTCAGATTCTAATAAAGGACAAATTTAGAAACTGCATATATGAAAAAGAGTGTTCCTTTGTAAATTAATTAAACTAGGTCCATATAATTCCTAAGCCCTGAGAATAAACTTCTCCCTAGGAATTTTGAAACAAACTCTACAATGACATCACTATTCCCCAAATCCTTTTTTTAATATGTTAATCTTAAATTATTTGTATTGTGAGTCAGAAGCAAAAAGGTTCAGTGACATTTTACCGGCAGAACATCAGTGAGGGTATTCTTTTCTTCAAAATTTCCAATGTTTACTAAGAGGTGACATCCTTTAACAACTATAGACTGGGAATTCCTTGTCCTAGGGCAGTACTATATTGATTTCTTAGAGAAAGTCTGCAACTGATGTTTCTATCTGTTAAACACATTCATATAGGGAGTCAGGCTGTAGCGCAGTGGTTAAGCACAGGTGGTGTAAAGCGCAAGGACCGGAGTAAGGATCCCGGTTTGAGCCCTGGCTCCCCACCTGCAAGGGGAGTCGCTTCACAGGTGGTGAAGCAGGTCTGCAGGTGTCTATCTTTCTCTCCCCCTCTCTGTCTTCCCCTCCTTTCTCCAATTCTCTCTGTCCTATCCAACAACAACAACAATAATAATAATAACCACAACAATAAAACAAGGACAACAAAAGGGAATAAATAAATAAATAAATATTAAAAAATATATTTAAAAAACACATTCATATAATACACAACTAAATGTTATTTAATTTTATTTATTATTCCTAGTGATTTAATAATTATCAACAAGATTGTGGGATAAGAGAGGTACAGTTTCCATGCAATTCCCACCACCATAGTTCCATATCCCATCTTCTCCATCGGGAGTTTCCCTATTCTTTATCCCTCACTGAGTATGGTCCAAAGATCTTTATGGGATACAAAGGGTGGGAGGTCTGTCTTCTGTAATTGCTTCTCCACTGGACATAGGCATTGGCAGGTGGATCTCTACCCCAGCCTGTTTCATTTTTCCCTAGTGGGGTAGGGCTCTGCAGAGGTTGGTTCCAGGACACACAGGTGAAGTTGTCTGTCCCGGGTATTCAGGTTGGTGTCATGGTAGCTTCTGTAACTTGGTGGCTGAAAACCATTAAGATATAAAGCAGAAGTGGTGCCATGTGGTGGTGCACCTGGTTAAGCACACACATTATAAAGCACAAGGACACAGATACAAGCCCTTGGTCCCACCTGCAGGGGGAAAGCTTCACCAGTGGTGAAGCAGAGCTTCAGGTGTCTCTCTGTCTCTCTCCCTCTCTATCTCCCCTCCCTTCTCAATTTCTCTCTGTCTCTAATAATAAAGATAATAATAAAAGTTTTTTAAACATGTAAAAAAGATATAAAGCAGAACAAATTGTTTAATAATCAGGAAACTAAAGGTAAAAATTATTTAATTTTAAATGTACTGCCTCCTATGTTACTGTGGTGATAAATTTGCTTTTTAAGATAACACTTGGGGGTCAGGCGGTAGTGGCGCGGGTTAAGCGCACACGTGGCGCAAAGCACAAGGACTGCCTTAAGGCCCCCGGTTCCAGCTCCCGGTTCCTCACCTGCAGGGGAGTTGCTTCACATGCAGTGAAGCAGGTCTGCAAGTGTCTTTCTCTCCCCCTCTCTGTCTTCCCCTTCTTTCTCCATTTCTCTCTGTCCTATCCAATAACGAACGACATCAACAACAATAATAATAACCACAACAAGGCTACAACAACAAGGGCAACAAAAGGGGAAAAAATGGTCTCCAGGAGCAGTGGATTCATGGTGCAGGCACTGAGCCCCAGCAATAACCCTGGAGGCAAAAAAAAAAAAAAAACTAACACTTATATAGGGGGAAATGAGTTATTCTAGATTATTTGAAATTAGTAAATTGCTATGAAAAAGAAAAGGATACATGGAAAGCAATATATAATACATATATAGATAGATACTTCAGTGATTTATAGACAAGTTGAATTGGTATACATCATATTTCCTTCAGAAATTGCAGAGACTTTGGCATTGGTGTTTCTTAATATGATTTATAGATGAATTCAGTTTAGACTAAGTATAATTGTATTCAGCGTCTGTTAACAAAGGAAGATTTTAAGCTTAACTCATTTAAAAAGTACATCTCTGAGTTTCACCAATTAGGCATTGTCTTTAAATTCACCTGAGGTTAATTAGCTTGCATTCATGATTTTCTATATTTAGACTTCATAAAGGATATGTTCCTTTTTGGTATAAGTATAGAAATTTTGTATGTTCTTGATATTTAGGTACCCGTAGATGGAAATATTCTGTCGGCTGTAAGTACATTCATTCACCTGTGTTGTATAAAGAATAGCAGTTGTCCTTCATATAACTTTTAAAGGCCAATTATAATGAACAGTATACCAGTTTAGATAGAACTCATACTTCTGGGAGGAAAAACTATATAAAGTTTGATCCCACGAAATTAGATTATTAAGAGAAGGCATTCTAATTTACATGAATTTAACATTCCAAATTTGGGGTTATATTCTTAAAAATACTTAAGGGGATCAGTTATCTGCTTATGATAAAATGAGGGTTTCAAAGTTCTCTCAACTTTTTCTTGAAGAATAGGAGGCTTCAAGATTAATGGGAGGAGCGCTTTGAGATGCTCAAATCATCTGGTTTCCTGGATAATGATGTGTTTCTGTGCATTTCTTCCAAAAATAGCACCTGTAACATATTTATTATTTCTGCAAATCAGTTCCTGCATAATAGATTTGTTTCTCTACAATTAATCCACAATCCATCTAGAACCACAGTTTTATAATTTTTTTCCAGATGACATCATCTCTGGCATATATTTAATACAGCCTTTAGGCATGCATGAGAGGAGACTAGAGAACAACTGTTTATGAGTAACTAAATGCTTCTAACAATTACATCAACTAATGGAATGGAAATAATCAGAATGAAAGAGAGTAGAATCTCTTATCATAAATTGATACATAAGCAGTTGGACATAACTGGAATTTAGGTGCTGATTATCCTGACAGGAAAAATACTAGGGGCAATGAAGATATTGTAAAATCTCTAAGCTCTACTGTCAATACTGTAAAACATGCACCTGAGGCATTTCTGATCCATACAGCTAAAGCTACAAATAGAATCTTATTAAAGCATGTTTATTGACATTTATTGTCTCACCCCTTGCAAATCAATATAATCTGCTTTCACTCCCTCCATAAGTAAATAAATAACACGCCAGGGCCCAGGTGGTGGTGTACTGGGTAGAGCCCACACGTTGCAATATGCAAGGACCCTGCTATAGAGGGAAGCTTCAGGAGTACAGCATGTGTCTCTATCTTTTCTCCTCTATCTCCCTATTCCCTCTCAATTTCTCTCTATTTCTATCTAAAATAAATAATTAAATAAATAGTAACTCGAAGAGTGATATGTTACAAAATTAACCTTATATAAACCAAGCTTTTCTATCTTGTGCTGAAAATCTCTCCTTAACTCCCCAAATAATATTCCATGGCCATTACAAACCTTAGAGTCAACTAAATATCAGAGTCACAAAACTATTCAAGACCAGATCTGATACCTCTTCAGGAAGATGTAGATTGGCTCCATAACTCATCAGCAAGAAGTTCAAGATGGCCCTTGCAACATCTGGCTCCTTTATTGTAACCCATGAAGCATTCCCGACAGCTGTCTTCCTTGAGTCTCCAGCTACTAACAATGTAGATGGAGAAAGATAAATCCACATTGGGCAGGTGGAGACCTTCTGGCACAGAGGCCTTATCTCATGGGAGCTGGGAGGCAGTATCTCTCCTAATTACTTCATAGATGTGGTTTCTAGGGATATGCCCTGTACAAAATCATTACCTTCAAGAAACCTAAAGATAAAGCTTTCTATGAGATTTTTTTCTCTCTCTTCCCAGGTAGGGTGAAATTTAATATTTGGGAGATCATTTTTGCATATGTGGTTTAACAACATAGTGTATATACCAGCCAGAATATCTGAAAAATTGCTGGTTAACTCAAGTTCATATTTTCATAAAGGCAGGGGAGAAATGGTTTTCCATATTGGGACAAGCCCTGATAAATTAAGAAAGTATGGGTGGAGCATTTCAAATGTACCTAATTTATTCATAGGCATTCCTTTGTTTTGGGTGCTCAAGAAGGTAAGAAAATTTCAAGGTGAGATGAGTTCAGGTCTTTGGTGTTACCTAGCAGCTGCTGAGGCAACACAAAAGTTAGTTTTGACATAAAAGCCTGTGTTCCACTTTTAATAGTCAAACTTCCTGCCTGACCTTGAAAAACTGTAGGAACACATACCTCTTTTTAAATTTTATTATTAATTTAAGAATGATTGACAAGATTGAGGGATAAGAGGGGTATAATTCCATACAATTCCCACCACTAGAGTTCTATATCCCCTCCCCTCCATTAGAAGCTTCCCTATTCTTTATCCAATGGAAATATGGACCAAAGATCTCAAGGGGTACAACTGTTGTCATATTTTAAGGGAATTGTGTGGTGTTTATTTTCTTTCTTTTTTCTCTTTCTTTTTATTTATAAAAAGGGAACACTGACAAAACTATAGGATAAGAGCGATATAACTCCACACAGTTCCCACCACCAGAACTCCATATCTCATCCCCTCCTGATAGCTTTCCTATTCTTTAACCCTCTGGGAGTATGGACTCAGGGTTATTATGGGGCGCATAAGGTGGAAGGCTTGGCTGCTAGGGAAAGAGACAGACAAGCTGGGAGAATGGATCGACCTGCCAACACCCATGGTCATCAGGGAAGCAATTAAAGAGCACATACCTCCAACAACAGAGGAGTGGCTGAGCAAGTTGTGGTATATATACAGAATGGAATACTACTCAGCTAATAAAAAGAGTGACTTCACCATTTTCAGCCAATCTTGGATGGACCTTGAAAGATTCATGCTAAGTGAAATAAGTCAGAAATAGAAGGATGAATATGGGATGATCTCACTCTCAGGCAGAAGTTGAAAAACAAGATCAGAAGAGAAAACACAAGTAGAACTGAACTGGAATTGGCATATTGCACCGAAGTAAAAGACTCTGAGGTGGGGGAGAATACAGGTCCAAAAATGATGACAGAGGACCTAGTGGGGGTTGTATTATTATATGGAAAACTGGGAAATGTAATGCATGTACAAACTATTGTATTTACTGTCGAATGTAAAACATTAATTCCTCAATAAAGGAATTAAAAAAAAGAGTACATACTTCTTAAGTATGAAAAGCAGTTACAACTTTGCCTGTTAATAACTAAAATAGAAACACTTTACAACAAACAGACAACAAATTGTTCAGTAATTTTAGGTTGACTAGGTATGACAAGCCTTTAGTTTTCTCCCTTCCTTCCTTTCTTTCTTTTTTTCCTTTTATCTTCCTTTTATTTGATAGGACAAAGATTGATTTACAGGGGCAGGGGAGAGAGAAAGAAACTCCTGCAAAATTGCTTCACAGCTAATAAAGCTTCCTCCCTGCAGGTACAGGGCAGGAGCTTGACCTAAGTCATTCATATATATATATATATATTCCCTTTGTTGCCCTTGTTGTTTTATTGTTGAAGTTATCATTGGTGTCATTGTTGTTGGATAGGACAGAGAGAAAAGGAGAGAGGAGGGGAAGACAGAGAGGGGGAGAGAAAGATAGACACCTGCAGACCTGCTTCACTGCTTGTGAAGAGACTCCCCTGCAGGTGGGGAGCCAGGAGCTTGAACCGGGATCCTTACGCTGGTCCTGGTGCTTTGCGCCATGTGCACTTAACATGCTACGCTACACCCCAACTCCCAACTCAAGTCTTTGTGCATGGTAACTGCACTCAATGAGAGTTGTTATTTCATATGGGACAAAGGTTTTTTCTATTTGTAATTTCCACCCAATTTTTCTAGAAATCTAAAACGTCTCTAAAAGTAAAGCATATGATTAAAGAATCACTATTTTCTGATACTCAAGTACTTTACACTATGTCCAATTAAATTTAGCTTAAGTATGTAAAGTGATGCAAGTGTAATTTGTTAAAACCTTATCAGAACCTTAAAGTTTACATATGAAGAGGGACTGGGGTTGATGGTGACAGTGATGTGTAGACACCTGTCACGTTGACATAAGAAATTGTACCCAGAGGTGAGGTGGTGGCTCACCTGGCTAAGCGCTCACATTAGAGTGTGCAAGGCCCCAGGTGTGAGCCCCCAGTCTCCACCTGCAGGGGAAAACTTTGCAAATGGTGAGGCAGGACTGCAGGAGTCTCTCTGTCTCTGTCTCTCTCTTCCTCTCAGTTTCTGGCTGTCTCTATCCAATAAATAAATAACGATAATAATTTTTCAAAAAGATGTATTTTAAAAAATTGTACCCATGTGCCAGGAACTGTCCTATAAATTCAGTACAATTATTTGGGAAATGAAGAGGAATAAAGGAAAAGAAATTTTACACAAGGAAGTCAAATGGAACTGCATGTGGCTTGGTCTAATGAGCAGAGGCAGCCATATTAATAGTAAAGATGCTATTCATTCTAATTCAGTTTAATTCCACAAATATTTATGTCCAAAAGAGACTTGATTTTTATATAATCAGTGATAATTTACTTATTATTTAATATACTGACATTTAATACCAATATTACACTATTAAGTTGTAAATTTTCTAGTTTGTTAGTCCTATAAAATGTTGTGATTTTGTGGTCCGGGAGGTCGTGCAGTGGATAGGACTTCGCACTCTCAAGCATGAGGTCCCGAGTTCAATCCCCGGCAGCACATATACCAGAGTGATGTCTGGTTCTTTCTCTCTCTCATATCATTTCTCATGAATAAATAAATCTTTTTTAAAAAGTTGTAATTTCAAAAAGAAGAAATAATTGACAAGATAACTTTTTCCTTATACAAAATATAGTTTTTTGAATAAGTTACCTTTGCCTGTTTCCAAAGGAAAATCAACAAAGTTGTATAGTCCCTTAAATTAATAGAGTCCATCTTATAATTTGTCTGGACGAGTAGCTGCAGGAACACTTATAATAAATTTGCTTCTGGCAGGGAAAATACAGCAATGGTGAGATAAACAGCCATGATTCTCAAAATTTGGTCTTCAGATCAGCAATGTCAAAATTGTTTTGAAACTTGCAAACCTGAGACTCCATTTCAGCCCTACTGACTGATAAACTCTAGGTGTGAGGTCTGTAGATCTGTATTCTAAGCAAATTCCCCTGTGATTTTGATGCATTTTGAAATTTGAGAACTACTATTGTAGATGCCTAAAAATTATACCACACACACACACACGCGCGCGCGCACGTGTACACACACACAAGCACACATAATCACAGTCACTGGCAATGAGAAAACGACACCATTTACTATATGTACTTTTAACTGTTAAATTAAAAATCCCACTGAGCTAAGTGTAAATATTTAACTATATTTATTGAATAATTTATGAATGGAGTAGCATCCCACCTAGCAAATAGAAAGACACTGCAAAAAATTATTCAAATAATTTACAGACACAAAGGGGGAAGGGACAGAGTTATTAGTAAAAGAAATGAGGATGACTTCAGACAAAAGCATCTTTGGTTAGGGAAACCCTGGAGAGTTTTATGCTGTGGTTTAGCTCACTAGTGCTGACCCGAGAGCCTCAGCCTGACTGGTTTAAAATTCCAACTTTCGAAAAGGCTATTAGAACTGCTACTAGGTTAGGTATTAAGTATTGGTGGGCTTGCTATCAACTACTCCATTTGGAGCCTGCTGTTTCTATTAATACATGCTATGTTAAACACCATAGTTTCCTCCCTAGCAATTGACTAATACTGAGAGGTGACTCACTGTATGTCTTTGTACTACTTACTCTAAAGGGAACAGCCCATCTACCTCACAGAGAAAGCAAAGTAGGTGTGTGTTGAGAATTGAATAAGCAACTATTTTTGCACTGTTAAGGATATTTTTTGCACTTTTAAATCCATCTATTGAAAGTGAAAAACTTTTGTTTTTCTTCTTAAAGGTTGTACTCACATTTGCCTAATAATTTCAGAATTTTACTCTGCACTTGCCAAAATATAAATCTGTGAAGAAATAACAGTTTTCAAGATAGACAGTAATAAAACTAGAGAAGACAATTACTAGCTCAAAGTATTTAAAATTATTTCAACTTTTTACTTTAATTCACTATTTGATACAGTTGTCTACGAATCAAAAACATTCTTCATTAGTATGAGTAAAAGATATTGGAGTGGAAAGCAATTTTTTAATTTCTTTTACTTCAACAGATGTATCAAGAACTTCATAAAGAGAAAAGACCCAACTATACAATTATTATTCTTGAACTATATTCATTATTAGTAATGCAGAAAGCTGAAGAATATCAATTTAACTTTTCAGGGACCAGGTAGTGGCATAGCTAGTTAAGCTCATAGTTTGCAGTACAGAAGAATTTGGGTTCAAGACTCTGGTCCCCACCTGAAGGAAGAAAGCTCTATAAAGGGCAAAGCAACATTGCTTCAACGTTGCTCTCCCTGTCATCCCCTTCCCTTTTAATTTCTCTGTTTCTATCCAAAATAAATAAAAGTATTTTTAGCTTTTCAAAGAAAAGAAATGAGTTGTCCATAACATTTCTTTAGCAAAAATATAAACACTTGGATTTATCTTTGCCTAATTATACATGTATTGTCATTTTGTAAATTTTAAATATTTTGTGATACATGTATAAGATTATATCTTCCTATGATTTTATCTATAATTAGCAATTGCAGTTTTAAGTAAATGATAAGGTCTAATTTGTGGCCTTATAAAGACAAAACGCAGGGAGTCGGGCTGTAGCACAGTGGGTTAAGCGCAGGTGGCGCAAAGCACAAGGACCGGCATAAGGATCCCGGTTGGAGCCCCGACTCCCCACCTGCAGGGGAGTCGCTTCACAAGCGGTGAAGCAGGTCTGCAGGTGTCTATCTTTCTCTTCCCCTCTCTGTCTTCCCCTCCTCTCTCCATTTCTCTGTTCTATCCAACAACAATGACAGCAATGATAACTACAACAATAAAACAACAAGGGCAACAAAAGGGAATAAATTAAAAAATAAATAAATAAAGACAAAACATAACACCCACTTCTTTATTTACTTTTTGTTTATTGAACTTTTTAGGTAGATACAGAGAGAGAAAGAGAGGGAGGAGAGGAGGAGAAGAGGGAGAGGGAGAGAGAGAGGGAAAGAGAGAGAGAGATCACATCACTAAAGCTTCCTTAAATGCACTGGGGACCAGGGTGGAACCTGGACCATGCACATGTCAAAGGAGTGGACTAAGTGAGCTATTTTGTCATTCCAGCTCACACTTCTTTAAAGATGTTCAGCTTATCTTTAGGGAAGGAACTGTGAGGAGAACCTGGGAAGAGCAATCTGGCCGTAGCAAAGATGACTTCAGGGTTGATAATTTAGTGATTTTTTTTTTCTATGCCATGCATCACTCTAGTAAGAACTCTTACTTAGTGGTCTGGAAAATAATGTGTAAGAATCTGATCACATAAAGTTAAATTTGGGGGAGTCGGGTGGTAGCGCAGCGTGTTAAGTGCAGGTGGTGCAAAGCGCGAGGACCTGTATAAGGATCCTGGTTCAAGCCTCTGGCTCCCCACATACAGGGGAGTCACTTCACAAGCGGTAAAGCAGGTCAGCGGGTGTCTCTCTTTCTCTACCCCTCTCTGTCTTCCCCTCCTCTCTCCATTTCTCTCTGTCCTATCCAACAACAACGACATCAATAATAATTACTGCAACAATAAAACAGGGGCAACAAAAGGGAATTAAAATTTTTTTTAAAAAAAGCTAAATTTGGGAAATGAGGCGATAGCTTACCTGATAGAGTATACACTTTGCCATGCTTTAGAATGCAGGTGTGAGCTCTTGACACCTCAAGGAAGCACTATACCGACAGGGAAGCTTTAAAAGCAGTGAAGTGCTATGGTGTCTTCCCTTATCTATCTCTGTCTCTCACCTTTTAGTTAAAAAAAAAAGAAGAAAAAGTCCACTGGGAGTAGAATTATAATTACGCAGGCAGGCAGCTGCAGTGCAAACCCAGGAAGGGGGGATCGGGTGGTAGTGCAGATGGTTAAGCACACGTGGCGCCAAGCACAAGGACCAAAGTAAGGATCCCGGTTCTAGCCCCCGGCTCTCCACCTGTAGGGGAGTCACTTCACAGGTGGTGAAGTTGGTCTGCAGGTGTCTATCTTTCTCTCCCCCTCTCTGTCTTCCCCTCCTGTCTCCATTTCTCTCTGTCCTATCCAACAACGAACGACATAAACAATAACAATAATAACCACAACAAGGCTACAACAACAACAGGGGCAACAAAAGGGGGAAAAAGTGGCCTCCAGGAGCAGTGGATTCATGGTGCAGGCACTGAGCCCCAGCAATAAGCCTGGAGGCAAAAAGAAAAAAAGAAAAAAAACCCAGGAAGAAAGAAAAATTAAATTATATTCAAGAAGTGTAAAATGAACAGAATTCCAAGTTGACCTTTTAATGATCCTGTCCCATAATCTGTTACTTTGATGGGTTATTACTTTTCTGATTTTACTATATTGTCTGATACAGCAAAAGTGAAAGAAATTTTGAAGATGTGAATAGGTCATCTGGCTTTGAATCAATTAGTAAATAATTTTGTGTGGGCTTAACCTGGTCAACAGAGTTCTTTATAAAGAACTAGAGTGATCTTGAGATAAATCTTATTGCTGGTCTTGTAAAAGCATATAATCAGGTTGTGAACTGACAATGTAGTTGAAAAAACTCTAGGATTTCAGAACCTATGTCTTCTAGCAGTAAGAAGCAACGCTTCCAGGGGACTGGGTGCTGGCACACCAGGATAAGTGCACATAGTACAAAGCTCAAGAACCAGGACCAGTGGAAGGACCCTGGTTTGAGCCCCCGGCTCCCCACCTGCAGGGGGCTTACTTCACAAGCAGTAAGCAGGTCTGCAGGTGCCTATCCTCTCTCTTCCTCTCTTTCCTCCCTTCCCCTCTCATTTTTTTTTTCTGTCCTATAAAAAAAATGAAGAAAAAAAAAATGGCTACAGGGCAGTGGATTCATAGTACAGGCACTGAGCCCCAATGATAAAACTGGAGGAAAAACAAAGACTGGGTGAGAACTCAGTTAATATGCCACCTGGGTTGCAGTTTTTTAGACCTTGAGAATAAAACTCACTTAGACTAAGCCTGACCTGTCAAAAGTATGCAATAATAAATTTGTACTGTTCATCAAAAGGAATCATGACTAAATCAAAGAGCCTACTCACAAAGTGAGAGATTTTATGTGCCACACATTGGACATAGAGCTACTAATCAAAACATATAGCGAATGCACTAAACTCAACTACAAAAAAAATAAGAGAAATCTATCCAAAACTGGGGAGAGGATATAAACAGAATCTTCACCAAAGAAGAGATTCAAAAGTCCAACAGATATATGAAAAACTTCTCCAAGTCATTGATTGTCAGAGAATTACAAATAAAGTTAAGAATGAGATACCATTTTTCACCTGTCAAAATGCCATACACTAGAAAAGACAGTAATAACAATTATTGACAAGGATATAGAGAAATAAGGATCCTTCTACACTGCTGTTGAGAATGCAATTTGCTCAACCCCTGTGGAAAATAGTCTGGAGACTTCAGAGAACACTACCATATAGACCAGAAATTCCACTAGGGCTATATCCATAGGAAATGGTCACACCGTCTAAATAGATCTATATTAATTGCAGCATAATTTGTGATACCCCAATCTTGGAAACAACCAAGATATCTAATGATGATGAGTGGATAGGAAAATTGTGGCGCATATATATATATGATGTTATCTCCTTTGCTTCATCCTGGATGGAATTTGAAGGTGTTTTGCTAAGTGAGACAAGTCAAGAAGAGAAGGACAAATGCTAGATGATCTTACTTCTAAGTGTAACAAGAAACCTGAAAAGGAAAACACAAAGCAGACCTTGGAATGGGCAAGGCATACTGCACAGAAGCAAAAGACTGAGGAGGGAGGCATTAGGGAAGAGTGAAATGGGTAGTAGTTATTGATGTGCCCATATGTCAACATCTATATTGTAGAATATGAATCCCCTAATTGAAAGAAAGGAAGAAAGGAAGGAAGGAAGGAAGAAAGAAAAAGAAAGAAAGAAAGAAAGAAAGAAAGAAAGAAAGAAAAAGGAAATCACAGGGATAGTTAAAACTGGGGTAGGGGAAGGAGTGTGCTGTTGAAGTCACTATATTTATGTCATTTGTTACACTATCACAGAAAACTAATGAAGGGTCTAAATCACGAGGAAAGACAAAAAAAAAAAAAAAGGTTGCCTTTGTTTCTCCTTGCATATAGCCTAGCTTGCCGCAACACTTTTGGAAAATACTCTTTGAGCCATTGAATTTAATCTACCAGTTTTGCTTTAATGATGCTGGCAGATAGAGAATCAAGTAAATTACCTAGGGAATTATTAAATTTGAAGTTGCTTTTCAAAAATCGACCTTCAATAATCAGCTTGCTGACATCCAACAAATAGGGTTTCTAAGGAACGCTTTCAGATCATTAAACTGTTAGCATTTGAAAAACTTTAATTAACTCTTGATGTAGCAATCATTTGGATATAATGGAAGTCAATTGTCACATTTCTAAGTTGAAATGGGCATGTTAAAGAAGACTGGAATGACTCAGAAAAGATAAATCCTGTGAATACTTGTAAATCAGCCTAGATAGATATAAAAAGCTTCAATATCTGTTAACATAAAGGTATCTACATCTATCTAAATATTAATGTTAACATAAATGTTTAATTTTAATAATCATTTAAAGTAGGAAACTGCTTTAATAAATTTATAGTGGAACTTTAAAGAAAACAAATAAACTGGTAAGTAATAAAAAAAACATACTAACTGGGGGATGATCAGTGTAGTTGAAATTTAAGTATAATCCTTTGGCTTCTACAGACTTTGGTCACAATGCATGGAGAGTCTGTGACAAATGATGTTCAAGTCCTGACAGCAAAAACGAAAATCAACTATTTGAACTTTATTCAATTTAAATGTAAACAGAAGTTTTTGTACCTTCATAATGAGAATAGCATTAAACAGGTGATACTAAGACAAACATACTAAGACCGTTAAACATCATGTTTAAAACTACTGTCAACATTAAGATACTATGTGATCTTGCAAGTAACTTTGAAAGTTTTGGGGTTTTCTTCAAATCGTGCTTTAGACTTATCAAGATTAGTGCTAGGGACTATCTCCACGAAGTCCTAAGGTGTCGCTTAAGTTACTCTGTCATCTGGATTGGTAAAATAGCTCACTTGGATAGTATACTGCTTTGCCATGTGCACCACCCAGGTTTGAGCCTGGCCGCCACAACACTGAGGATATTTTTTTTTAGTGCTGTGGTAGCTTTAGTTCTGCCTATCTATCTGGCTCTCTATTCAAACAACAACAACAAAAGAATATTTTCTACTCCACCATTATAAGATGTGTGTTGTATTTGTGTTGCCTTTGAAATTTTTTTAAAATTTTTATTTATAAAAAGGAAACACTGAGAGAAACCATAGGATAAGAGGGGTACAACTCCACATAATTCCCACCACCAGAACTCTGTATACCATCCCCTCTACTGATAGCTTTCCTGATAGCTTTACCCCTCTGGGAGTATGGCCCCAAGGTCATTATGGGGTGCAGAAGTTGGAAGGTCTGGCTTCTGTAATTGCTTTTCCGCTGACCATGGGCATTGACAGGTCGATCTATACTCCCAGCCTGTCTCTCTCTTTGTCTAGTGGGGCAGGGCTCTGGGGAAGCAGGGCCCCAGTACACACTAGTGGGTTCGTCTGCCCAGGAAAGTCCATCTGAAAATTTTTGTTTATAAGTTATATTCTACTTTCAATTTGGATTCTATATGTATTTTCAATATTTTTCAGTGTATTTCAATATTCATCTTCAGCATATGTCATGAGAACTTCTCAAAGCACAAGGGATATGAAAAGAAACATATAAAAGTCCAGTTAATGTATTAGAAATTCAACTCACTGAACAGGGAGTCTATGCAGTGCCTAACACTGCCAATTCTAGAAAGCAGCCTTAACACCTAGAGTTCTGCAACACTGAATAGTGGTGTGAGTAATAATGGTGTTAATAGCAATTATAGCTATCGTTTGGGGACTACATAGAATAACATTTTATAATTTTGAAGATTTAGTAAGACATTTAAAGTGACAAGAACAATGACTTGTGTTAGAAGGTTATAGTAAACATGTTTATATGTATATATAAGTACATTAACTTTATGGATTTAAGCATAATTCTAGGATGTTCTCAAGTTTTAAATTATTAGTTATTAGGAAAGAATGACTCGCTATTACTTGCTTAGTAAAACATATCAAAGACTAAAGCTTAGGAAAGGTCTGTAGGAGTACAAGTCAGGGGCCAGGCAGTAGCACAGCGGGTTAAGCGCAGGTGATACAAAGCACAAGGACCAAGGACTGGAATAAGGATCCCAGTTTGAATCCCTGGCTCCCCACCTGCAGGGGGGTCATTTCACAAGTAGTGAAGGAGGTCTGCAGGTGTCTGTCTTTCTCTCCCCCTCTCTGTCTTCCCCACATCTCTCAATTTCTATCTGTCCTGTCCAACAGCAATAACAATAATAACAATAAGGGCAACAAAAATGGGAAAAATTGGCCTCCAGGAGCAGCAGACTTGTAGTGCAGGCATCCAGCCCCAGCCATAACCCTGGAGGCAAAAAGGATACAACTCAATATGTATAATTTCCTGTGAAACAAGGGAAACAGACAAAATGTAGGAAGGATAAAAATAGATTATAAGCAGTTACAGACATTATTTATTTCCTTTAGAGGTTATCTCTATAACTGTTCATGTAAACATTGCATATTTTAAAATATCATATATAAAAATTTTTTAATTTCTTAAAGTTTTATAGATGAGGGCATCTATAAAAGAAATAATTAAAAACAGATTATTTTGAGACTGTAAAAGAAAAAAGTACATAATAATATATCATCAGAACTGAAATATAGGCAGTTATAGAACTTGAAGCATTCGGTGTATTTCCCCTGACATATTGAATAGTGATTTATAAGATCATTAGTTAATAGGATTTTAGTTTAACACCGTTCCAACCACCAGAAATCTGTTTCCCCACTCTCAACTCCCGATGGTTGACTCGATAATCCAAAATCCACCCATAGTCTTTTACTTCGGTGCAATACTCCAAACCCCAGTCCCAGTTCTGCTCTGTGTTTCTCTTTCTGTTCTTATTTCTCAATTTCTGTTTATGAGTGAGATCATCCCCTATTCATCCCTCTCTTTCTTAACATGATTCCTTCAAGCTCGATCCAAGAAGGGCAAAGAAATTGAATTCATTATTCTTTTGTTGTTGTTGTTGTTGTTATTGTTGTTGTTGTTGTTGTTGTTGTTGTCATCGTTGTTGCATAGGACAGAGAGAAATGGAGAGAGGAGGGGAAGACAGAGAGGGGGGGGAGAAAGACAGACACCTGCAGGCCTGCTTCACTCCTTGTGAAGCGACTCTCCTGCAGGTGAGAAGCTGGGGACTAGAACCGGGATTCTTATACCCGTCCTTGCGCTTTGCACCACCTGTGCTTAACCCGCTGTGCTACCACCCAACTCCCGAATTCATTATTCTTAATACCTGAGTAGTATTCCACCGTGTAGATACAACACAATTTTCTTGGCCACTCATCTGTTAGACAGCTAGATTGCTTCCAGGTTTGTTTTGTTTGTTTGTTTGTTTTTTGCTATTACATATTTTGCTGCTATGAACATCTTTTTGGATGACTGTGTTTGACTCCTAAGGATATATTCCCAGAAGGGGTATTGCTGGGTTATAGGGTAGGTCCATTTCTAGCCTGCTGAGAGTTCTCCAGACTGCTTTCCATAGGGGTTAAACAAATTTACATCCCCATTAGCAGTGCAGGAGAGTTCCTTTGCCCCCACTACCTCTCCAGCATCTTGTTTCTGATGTGTGACATTCTCACAGGGGGGAAAGAGTAGTCACTACTGTTTTTATTTGCATTTCTCTGGCGATCAGTGACTTGGAGCATTTTTTTCATATGTCGGCTTTTCAACTCTTTTTCAGTAAGTATTCTGTTCATATCCTCTTCCCATTTTTGGATGTAGTCATTTCTTTTTTGTTGTTTTTACTGAATTTAGTGGGATCTTTATATTTTTTGGTTATTAGCCTTGTTCTGATGTATGATATGTAAAGATCTCCTATTCTGTAAGGAGTCTCTTTATTACTTGGTGGTTTCTTTTGCTGAGCAGAAACTTTTTAATTTTATGTAGTCCCATTGATTTATCTTTGCTTTAGTCTCCTTTGCTTCTGGGTTTGTATCAGTGAAGATGACTATAAAACTTAGATAGAAAAGAGTTCTGCCAATATTTTCCCAGAAGTATTTGATAGTGCCTGGTCTAGAATCCTAGTCCTTATTCCATTTGGAGTTTCCTTTTGTTTGTGGTGAAATGTAGTGGTTCAGTTTCATTCTTTTCCACGTTTTAACCCAAGTTTCCCAGCACCACTTGTTGAGACTCTCCTTTCTCCATTTAATAGTTTGGGCCCCCTTGTCAAAAATTAGATGTCCATAAGTGTCAGGAATTATTTCTGGGCTCTCAATTCTGTTCCACTAGTCATTGTATCTATTTTTGATCCAGTATCAGGCATTTTTTTTACTATAATGTCCCTACAATACAATTTAAGATCTTGGAGTGTGATGCCTATAGTCCTGTTCCTTTTTTCTCAAAATTATTTTGGCAATTCTAGGTGTTTTTCTAGGTGTTCAATTCTAGGTGTTCCAGATGATATTTTGTTATATTCTCTTTAAAAAAAATGATGGGACCATGGTGGGATTATGTTAAATTTATATATGGCTCTGGGTAGTATATTCATTTTGATTATGTTAATTCTTCCAGTCCATGAACATAGAACATCTTTCCATTTGCTTGTATCTTTTTCTATGTCCTTTAATAGTGACTCATAGTTTTCAGCATATATATCTTCACTTCTTTTGTAGATTTATTATTAGATATTCTATTGATTTTGTAATTATAGTGAACGGGACTGATTTCTGGATTTCTTCTTCTTCTGACTCAGTGTTTGCTTCAAGAAATACCACTGATTTTTTGTATGTTAATTTTATACCCTGACACCTTACTATATTGCCTGAGAATTCCCAGGAGCTTTGGCTTAATTATCTAGGTATATATATATAACCTTTTCATCTGCAAATAATGACACTTTGACTTCTTCCAATCTGTATCCCCTTGGTTCTTCTCTCTTGCCTGATTTCTATGGCAAGAACTTCCAATATTATGTTGAATAGTAATGGTGCTAGTGGGCAGCCCTGCCTAGTATCTCATCTGAGTGGGAATGTTTTCAGCTTCTTGCTACTGAGTATGATGATGGTGTTAGATATTCTGTATATGAACTGCACTGTCTTAAGGAATTTTCCATCTGGTTCTGCAGTTTTATGAGACTTAGCAATGCAGGCCATGAACTTTTTTTTTTTGCTGGAGAGTTGAAGAGAATGCTGAGTGGAAGATAAGAACAAGGATTGCAACACCTACTACAATCCTATATCTGCTGTCTTTGCTTCTATTGGTGACAACATGCTTTAGCAGGATAATTGCAAGTTTTGAAGTCACTTGTCACATTGCACACTTATTAACTGTTTTTAGCATAAGGGGTGAAGGGTTTTTTTTTTCATTGTTCTTTAAGTATTTTAGTTACATTGTAGGTGTTAACATTTTGCTTTGCTTATCTTTTTTACTTGCTTATAAAAGTCACATAACTATTTACTATATCAAGTAATATGACAAACTGGCGAAATATCATTAATAACAGGGAAACGGCAGTAACTGCAATCATCCTCTTTAAATGTGATTTTGAAAGGAAAACTTTTTTCTATATTTCCTCATTTGTGAAAGCAAATCCTTTAAACAATCTCTCATTAAAAAACATATAAACAGAGGGGACCGGGTGGTAGTGCAGCGGGTTAAGTACACATGGAGTAAAGCGCATGGACAAGCTTAAGGATCCTGGTTCAAGCCTCCGGCTCCCCACCTGCAAGGGAGTTGCTTCACAGGCGGTGAAGCAGGTCTGCATGTGTCTGTCTTTCTCTCCCTCCTCTGTCCTCCCCTCCTCTCTCCATTTCTCTCTGTCCTATCCAGCAACAAGGACAGCAATAACAACAACAATAGTAACAACAACAACAATAAACAACAAGGGCAACAAAAGAGAAAAAATAGCTTCCAGGAGCAGAGGATTCGTAGTGCAGGCACCGAGCCCCAGCAGTAACCCTGGAGACAAAAAAAAAAAAAAGTTAACAGAAAAAAAGCAAAGTAAATGAACTGTCTCTAAGACTTTATGAAAAGTACAGTGGTTATTGTTACAAGGGTGCAGTCTAAGAACTTTGGTGGTTGGTGCAGTATGGAATAAAAACCTATGGTCTTGTAATCTTATAAACTATTATTATTAACAAATAAAAATAACTTATAAAAATAATAATTTTAACTTTGTCTACTGAGTCTTTTCCTGGCCTCTTAAATCTTGTTTTAAAAGTATTGTTTTCACTGAACAATATAATCATTGTATGACGTGGTTTACTACTTGTGCTTATTAAGGTAAATTAATCTAAACAGATAATAATTTAGCATTCTAGAAGCATGTATCTTGTTGCTGTCAGCGTACAGTGTGGGTCAGTGATCAAGCGTTAGGGGTGCAGTTCCTTTTCACACAGTTAGTTAAGAGATTGAACACTTTTTTTGTAAATCTGTTTTACCACCTACCTCTCTTTTGGCTCTCAAAGTCTTCTATCTTCAACTTATAGATATGGAAGTAGCAAGAGTTACACAAAGGAGGTTCCCGACGGTATTAGAAATTGCATACATCAGACTTTGAGCTTATATTGACTTGAAACTAATGCAGTCAGATGGCCACTTCTAAATTTACACAAAACTGGGTGTTATAGTTGAGAAGAAAGGAAGCACTGATATTGCCAGTCTGTGCTAGTCCTGGCTACAAGGTACATTGAAAAAATATATGATGGGATACTTTTTCAAATATACTTTTTATTTTAGTGAGAGAGAGAGAGATTCAACACTCTGAGAAGGTAACAATGATGAAATGCTTATGATTATAGGACAGATAGAGCAATCTTTTGTAGTACAAAATGTTGCAAAATTCAGCTTCTTCATTTGAGATTCAAATTAAAATATTTTTAGAATTAATTTTCATACTGTATCAGGTGTTAATGTTTTTCAATAGTCATTGTCATATTGGAACAACCTCACATCTAGTGTGAATAAAAATATAAGGAAATAGTGAGAAATAAGGGGTATGCAGCATAAATATTGGCTCTGTCATCAGTTTCTGTTGTTATTTTGTGATGATAAAGACATTCTCTTAGAGAGTCTGGCGGTAGCACAGTAGGTTAAGCGCATGTGGCACAAAGCACAAGGACTGGCATAAGGATCCTGGTTTGAGCCCCCGGCTCCCCACCTGCAGGGGAGTCGCTTCACAAGCGGTGAAGTAGGTTTGCAGGTGTCTGTCTTTCTCTCCCCCTCTCTGTCTTCCCCTCCTCTCTCCATTTCTATCTGTCCTATCCAACAACGATGACAGCAATAACGACAACAATAATAAACAACAAAGGCAACAAACGGGAAAATAAATAATACATATTTAAAAATTTTAAAAAAGACATTCTCTCATTTGTTCACTTAAAAATGACTGATTTTAGTCAGTCAGCATTTCTTCTATGCTAGACACTAGGGATCAAAAATAAACAAAAAAGCCCCAGTGTGACAAGCGCTATTTCACATTTTGGAACAACAGAGAGAAGGGTATAATAACGTCCTTTAAATGGATGAGGGAAGATGTGCAAATAGCACTGTGGGTTGACTTTAGAACTAAAAGAAAACTAGAGCTGTGAAGAACATTCGAGGCAGAGATGAAAAGAGGAAGAGGTATATGGGTGCTAGTAAGAAGCTGTGAATTTGAGGAAATGCAACATTACTAGAAGTTTGTTTATAATCTGATTAACCCTTTTGGGTGGGATGAGTCAGGAAGAGAGGGATGAGTAGCAGATAAGCACATTTATAGGTGGAACTTGGGAGACAGAGTGTACTGCACCAAAGTCAAGCACTGTAAGAAGGGAATGGAAGAGAGAGTTCTGGTTGGGGGGTATAAGGGGATAGATTGTACATTACAACCAAGGGGGATTTATCCCAGGGATGCAAGGCTGGTTCACTAGACTTAAATCAATCAGTGTGATCCACCACATCAATAAAACAAAAACCAAAACCCACATGATTATCTCAATAGATGCAGAGAAATCCTATGACAAAATCCGACATCCCTTAATGATCAAAACACTACAAAAAGGGAGTCGGGTGGTGGCGCAGCGGGTTAAGCGCATGTGACGCAAAGCACAAGGACTGGCCTAAGGATCCTGGTTCGAGCCCCCGGCTCCCCACCTGCAGGGGAGTCACTTCACAGGCAGTGAAGCAGGTCTGCAGGTGTCTATCTTTCTCTCCCCCTCTCTGTCTTACCCTCCTCTCTCCATTTCTCTCTGTCCTATCCAACAACGATGACATTAAGAATAACAATAATAACTACAACAATAAAACAGCAAAGACAGCAAAAGGGAAAATAAATGTAAAAAAAACTTTAAAAAAACACTACAAAAAATAGGAATAATCGTCCAGGAGATAGCACAGTGAATAAAGCATTGGACTCTCAAGCATGAGGTCCCTAGTTCAATCCTTAGCAGCACATGTACCAGAATGATGTCTGGTTCTTCTTTTCTCTTCCTAGCTTTCTCATTAATAAATAAAAAGAATTTTTAAAACATTTTTAAAAACAGGAATAGATGGAAAATTCCTTAGCATAGTGGAGTCTATATACAGCAAACATATAGTCAGTGTCATATTCAGTGTTGAGAAACTGGAAACATTCCCACTTAGAGCTGCCCACTATCACCATTACTATTCAGCATAGTATTGGAAGTTCTTGCCATAGATATCAGGCAAGAGAAGTGAATTAAACACCATTTGTTCTGTTAAACAAACTATTGTGCTTTTGCTAGTGTGTATCTTGTAACTAGCTGGTAAAAGGCAGAAGACTCAGCGCGGAGTGCAATACTGTTTGCTATCTTATAGGATAGTAAATGTGGGGCTGGGCCTTGGCTCAGCGGGCTAAGCACACATGACGCAAAGCACAAGGACCAGCTAAGAATCCAGGTTCGAGTCCATGGCTCCCCACCTGCAGGGGGGTCGCTTCACAAGCAGTGAAGTAGGTCTCCAGGCGTCTGTCTTTCTCTCCCCCTCTCTGGCTTCCCCTCTTCTCTCTATTTCTCTCTGTCCTATTCAACAACAACAACAAGGGAAACAAAAGGGAAAAAATGGACTTCAGGAGCAGTGGATTTTTAGTGCAGGCGCCGAGTCCCAGTGATAACCCTAGAGAAAAAAAAACAAGATAGTAAATGTATAAGCCACACCAAGCCTCCCAGAGTTTCAGAAGTGAATCTTTGGGTAGCTATTTATTTGTGTAATTCTACATGGAAGCTCTAAGCTGCAGCGTAAATCAGAGTTTTTTTGGTTTTTTGTTTTTTTTTAGTATGCTTAGAACTTCATGATTTTATGAAAGATGTTAGTATACAAAGATGTCTATTCAGCTGCACTTGGGCAATAGAAATAGCCTGTGAGTGGGATGACAGTTCAGTTGGTAAGGTGTAGTACTTGCATGCCTGAGGCTCTGGGTTTGATCCTTGGGACCACATATAGTGGAGTGATGCTCTTGCTGTAAATATTACAATAAAGATCAGATACCTTCAGGAAATTTCAGCTTAAATTTTAATTATTTTTAACTATCCACACTTGCTATATTCACTTCTTTCTTCTTCTTTTCTTCTCTTCTTTTCTTTATTCTTTCTCTTCTTCATCCCTTCAGTTAGAAACTCAATTTTAAGGAGGCTGTCAGTGGTGCACCAAGTTAAGCACACTTAGTATTAAATGCAAGGATCTGTGCTAGGCTCTGGGTTCTAGACCACCCCCACCCACCCCCTACCACCACCTCCCCACCTGCAGGCTGTTTGCATACAAGCAGTGAAGGATATCTGCAGGTGTTTATCTTTCTTTCTCCCTCTCTATCTCCAAATCCCCTCCCATTTCTCTTTGTCCTATCCAATAAAATGAAAAAAAAAAAAAAGGCCACCAGGAACAATAGATTTGTAGTGCCAACACTGAACTGATCAGGTGAACACTGATCACCTTGGAGGCAAAAGGAAAGGAAGGAAGGAAGGAAGGAAGGTAGGAAGGAAGGAAGGAAGGAAGGGAGGGAGGAAAACTCAACTTTTACTTCTTTTTATTAGTGATTTAATATTGATGTCACACTGTTCCCACACCTTTCCCACCACCAGAGGTCTGAATCCCTGATCCCTCCAATGCAAACATCATGGTTCTCCCAAGGTTGCAGACATGGGTTAATTATCCTCTCTACAACTATCTGTCTACATTTGTACATAATTGCCCCTTTTCTTCCATCTCTTGTCCTCTTTTCCCTTCCAGGCCACTCATGACCCTCCCTATTACTACATCCAAATGTTCCTCCCTTTTTCCTCCTCTCTCTGCAGGTCCTCATGGAGCTGGAATCCAGAGCCCTCTTTTCCTTTTCCTCCTATCAGCTCACCCCCACTGGGAGTATAAATCCAAATTGTTTTTGAGGTGCAGAAGTTCTGGCTTCTGTAATTACTTTTCTGCTGGACTTGGATGTTGGCAGGTGGCTTCACTTCCTCAGCCTGTTTCTATCTTCCTCTAGTTGGACAGAGCACTAAGTCAGGATGGAGTCACAGTAGCGTCCATCTGCAACTTGACATCTGAAGCTGCAGGTCTTGGGGTTGTAGAGTATGAATTCTGTTTGGGCCTCTTGTATTTATTTGTTGTTTGGAGGAAAGAGCCAATCCAATCCCTGTTACTCTATGGCCACACCTCCTGCAGTTCTGAAGTTAACTTTAATTTGGCATTATTTTTATAATTAAAGTTTTGCAATAGTACATAGTTATAGGTCCTGAAAACAGGAACAGCTGGTTGTGTTTCATTAAATCATAGGCATAGAATAAGAGTGATATAAACTTTGGAGCCAGAAGTTCATTTTTGAGAGTGAAAAAGCCAAAAGATATTTATTACAAGGCTCCTTTCCTCTTAAATACCTTGAAATGTTTTAAGGGAAGCAAGGCTGCCATCTTGTGTATGTTTTGTTCATTGCTGCACAAAGATAGGCCCATACAGACAGGTTAGTTCTGTGCTGGATTTAAATTCTTTTGAAGACTTAAAACCACATACAGTGTGGCAGTCAGTGCCCATTAGTATACCGACTCAAAAATAAATGAATGAATCAATGAATAAATAAATAAATATATATAAGAGCAGTGGAGACATGAATTTCTAAACTACATGAGAAAGCATTCTACAAACCACCTAATTATTCTCTTCCTTTCTGCTTCGTTTTGTTTTGTTTTAAGAATTTGATCCTAAGGGTTTAGACATATATAATTGGTATCTCCTGTGACTGGAATACTCTAGAATATTTAAAGAATGGATACTATAATTACAGGATAAAATACTTAATATTTTAAAATAAATTCTGAATTTAGTGCTGGTGATGGAGTGATATATATATTGATATATATGAACACTAGAGTCTGAATCTTTTTTAATTTTTTTTATTTATGAAAAGGAAACATTGACAAGATCATAGCATAAGAGGGGTACAACTCCACACAATTCCCACCACCAGATCTCCTTATCCCATCCCCTCCCCTGATAGCTTTCCTATTCTTTATCCCTCTGGGAATATGGACCCAAGGTCATTGTGGGATGCAGAAGGTAGAAGGTCTGGCCTCTGTAACTGCTTCTCCGCTGAACATGGGCATTGACTGGTCAATGCATACTCTCAGCCTGCCTCTCTCTTTCCCTAGTAGGGTGGGGCTATGGGGAATATGAGCACCAGGACACATTGGTGAGGTCATCTGTCCAGGGAAGTCTAGTCGGCTTCATGCTAGCATCTGGAACCTGGTGGCTGAAGAGAGAGTTAGCATACAAAGCCAAACAAATTATTGACCAGTCATGGCCCTAAAGGCTGGAATAGTGCAGATGAAGAGTTGGAGGGTCCTCCATTTTGTAGATAGCTAGTAGGCATATTTCAGTTATATTCCAAAGGGCCTGTGGCTATACTAGGTTTTTTGTTGTTGTTGTTGCTGTTGTTGTTGTTGTTGTTGTTTTTCCCCTAGCCTGAAATCTGATATGCAAGTGGATCCAAGTTATTGTCTGGGGAGATGATGTCATGACTGGAAAAGGAACAGAAAGCTGGATCAGGGAAGAGAGTAGCTCCCTATTATGGGAAAGGGGTATAAATAATGTTGACTATAAACCCCATCTATTTGATTTGGTCTGGGGCCCATATTCAGCTTAGGAGCCTATGTGCCCTCTGCATCCCTGTAGATCTGAGCTCACATTCTGTGGTCATGAGTAGGAACATTCCAAGCTGCCCCAGTGTTGACCCATCTTCCTCAGGTGTAGCATAGAGTATGTTGTCCAGCCTCTTCGGAGGATAGAACATTCTCTATGGTTATTGATCCAAGTTGAGGGCAAGGACAAAGGGGTCTATTTTGTTTTTCCTGATAGAGATGACCTGTAACAATGGAGAGAGGGATTTATTTGAGGTCTAGGCCCATCATGTCTGTTTGGGCATCTCAGGACTTCCTGAATAGGGCCCCAGCTGATGAGGTGGCATGATAGTGACTAAAGAGTCATCATTAACGTATGTCAGTCTCTTGCCCTTATTCACCTTTTGCAGTCCTTGCTTTGATAAGGTTAGCTCTGGAGTGAGCGAGAGAAGTGTAATAGGAAGTAGGTGAGGAGGGTATCTAAGTCTAATTAGATACTATTTCCTTAGTAACTTTATACTCAGAGTCTGAATCCTACTTGTTTCTTCATGTTTCTTGTTCACAAATTTCTTCCTCCCCATTTTTTTTTACTTTATTCTTACCATAAAACTGTTTTAATGAACGTTATGGTTCAACTACTAAATATAAACATTTTCCAGAATATTTATAAGCAGACCTCCCAAAATTTGATGGTAGTTAGTGCCACCTTGTGGTGAGATGTTCTATTGCAATATGATAGCACAGGTACATAGAGTTGTTTAAAGGAACAAAATAAATCTTTTAAAAAATAAATTAGGGAGTCGGGCTGTAGCGCAGCGGGTTAAGCGCAGGTGGTGCAAAGCACAAGGACCGGCATAAGGATCCTGGTTCGAACCCCGGCTCCCCACCTGCAGGGGAGTCGCTTCACAGGCGGTGAAGCAGGTCTGCAGGTGTCTATCTTTCTCTCCCCCTCTCTGTCTTCCCCTCCTCTCTCCATTTCTCTCTGTCCTATCCAACAATGACAACAACAGTAATAACTACAACAATAAAACAACAAGGGCAACAAAAGGGAATAAATAAAATAAATATTTTTTTAAAATAATAAATTAATTAATTAATATGAGACATAAAGAAAATTTCTCATGAGGGAGAGAGATGAAGAGAATTATAAGCTAGAGAATCATTTTAGTACTTGTGGCACAGGGATGAACCAGAACTGGCAGGCATGTAATTCCTTTGCTTTTCTGCCTGAGCAACTGTACTATGTCTTTATCGTTGTTCTATTTTTGTAAAGATTTTTTTTACTTATTAGTGGGAGAGAAAGAAGGAAGGGGCACCTGTGCTACCAGACATCGGCTACCTGACTGTATAACACTTTATCTACTGCACCACCTCCTAGGCCCCAGCAGGTAGTTTTTGTTGTTGTTTTGCTGCCTCCAGGGTTATCGCTGGAACTCCTTGGTGTTCTTGTTGCTGCTGTTGTTGATGTTGGATAGGACAGAGAGAATTTGAGAGAGGAGGGGAAGACAGAGAAGGGGGAGAGAAAGACACACCTGCAGACGTGCTTCACTGCTTGAGAAGTGACCTCCCTGCAGGTGGGGGGCCGGGGGCTCGAACTGGTATCATTGTGTTGGTCCTTGAGCTTTGCATTATGTGCGCTTAACCCAGTGTGCTACCACTCGACCCCCAGTGATTTTTTTTTAATTTTATCTTTATTAAAGCTTAACTATATGTTAGTGATTCCTATTCACTGGAATTTTTGTCATGGTAACATGACTTGAAGTGCCTTGGAAAGGCTTTTTTAAAATAAAAGGACCTCCAAAGCAGGGAAACTTCCTTACCTGTGAGCTGTAATAATATATGTGATATTCAACTTTGTCCTAAGCTAACATTTTGCAGGGCCAGGTGGTAGTATAATCAGTAGTGCACACACGTCCCCGTGCACAAGGATGTGGGTTCCTCTAGTTCTCACCTGCAGGGGTAAGCTTCACAAGCATGTGTCTCTTCTGCTCTCCCTCTCTACGCCTCCCTTGCCTCTCTATTTCTTTCTGTATAAAAAAATTAAATAAATAAAGTCAAAAAGAGGAGCCCAGCGGTGGTGCGCCTGGTTGAGCGACACGTATTACAATGCACAAGGACCTAGATTCAGGCCCCCAGTCCCCACCTGCAGGAACTCGAGGCAAGTTTCAGGAGTGGTGAAGCAGGGCTGCAGGTGTCTCTCTGTCTCTCTCCTTCCCTCTCTGTATCCCCCTTTCCTTCCTCTTTCTGGATGTCTCTAGCAAATGAACAAAGATTATTTAAATTGTTTTTAAATAAAGAGGGAAAGAGAGGGAGAAGGAAAGAAAGAAAGATAGAAAGAAATAAAGAAGAGAAAAGGAAAAAAAAAGTGGTAACCCAGAGCAGTGGGTTTGCTGTGCAGGCAAAGAGCCCTGGCAGTAGCCCTAGTAGGAGAGGTAAGAGACACAGAGATAGAGAAAGACTGATGTTTTCCAAATATTTTTAACCATGTACCTTTTAAAAAATAAATCTGTCAGTACCACCAGGTAATAACTTTTGGAAACATCTATAACTGAAATTGAGTTAAAAGAGCCGGGGGATGGGTGGTGGTGTACCTAGTTAAGCACGCGCACTATAATGTGCAAGGACTTCCGGTTTGAGCCCCCAGTCCCCACCTATTCGGGGAAAGTTTCGAGAGTGTTGAAGCAGTGCTGCAGGTGTCTCTCTGTCTCTATCCCTCTCTGTCTCCTCCTTCCATCTTAATTTCTGGCTATCTCTATCTAATGAACAAATAAACAAAAAATTAAATTAAAAAAAAAAGAGAGCAATGGTTTTAATTCTGGATTTTGGTATAACAAATTGAAGGGTTTGAGTTATAGCTGTGTACTGCATAGCATGAACAATGGTGCCTATAGGGCAGTGGTCTCCCTATGTGGCCTAAAAAGGTAGGCTGTCCCCATTTGGTTTGTGTAAGTATATTATGTGATGCATTTCTCAGAACATACTATGTCATTAAGCAGTATATGTCTGCATAAAGGACTCTTAAAAATACTTAATGTCTGACAGTTAAGATTTTGGAAACAATTGGAAATTCTTTAAGAATTTTGACTATTAAATATTAGTGAATGTTATTAATAGTTCCAGAGAGCTTCTAAGTGATGGTTGGAAAGAGCAATGTAGCCAACCTGACCCTGTGTTGTCAGTGTGAAGTGGGGACTAGAAGATGGTGTACCCCACCTGTGTGCCTGCCTCTGTCTTTCCTGTACTTAGGACTGTGAAATAAGCTAACATGTTTATCACTTCCAATCTAGGTCCCTCGGTTTATAAAATACTTTCTCATCATACTATTTCTTCAGAAGACCTAAAAAGAACCTTTTTCTTTCTTACTTACACAAACTCTGAGACCTTTGTACCTGTCACAGACTCAAAAATCTATCCTAATTTAATTTATAAACTGGATTTTGCTAGTGGAATTTGTACTTCTTCAGATTACTGCTTCAAATGGTTCCACAGGTGTGGCACCTAGTATGAAGTGTGTTCTACTTGTAGGAGGCCTAGTGTAACAAGTTCAAGTCCTAGAATCCTAACTGTATGACTTTGGGGTATTTACTTACCTGTCTCCTGCTATAGTTTCTTCAGCTTTAAAATTAAAATAACAAGAGTACACACTTTATAGATTTACTATCATATAATGATAAAATATTTGATAAATATTAGGTAGAGTGACCTAGTTTTCTTTTTGTAGTTTTGAGTTCTGCTATTATAAAATTTAGAAGACCAGACAGCAGAATCTTAGGAATTGGTTGTATCTAACTTTGAGGGGATTTTGAAAGCTGACCTATATACAGCAGTTGAGGAAAATGTTTCTAGGAAGAAGTAAGAAACATATTGCTTCTCAAAAAGATCTAGCTTCTGTGATAAATTAGTAGAAATTACATTAGTTTTTTTATATGGTGGTTAAGCTGTTAGAGTGAAATATTAATATCAGAAACTTCAGAAAAATGACACTTCTTTAAAAAAAAAGTTTGTCTTAATAGAAAGAGACAAAGGCAGAAACCAGAATGTTACTCTATCATATGCAATACTCGACATCAAACCTGGCAGAAGGAATGTACTCTACTTGCTGACTGCCTTGGTAACAAGGTCAAGTTTCTTGAAACTATTTTTATTTTTTGGAAACATACTCATATTGGTCTTTTTGGAACAAAGAAATAGATGATTCTTACACTCTGAAATGAGTGAATTTTTTTTTTCAGCTGCTGCAGAGGCTTTTATTGGACCAGTGGGTGGGGAGCTCTAAGGCCAATGGTCAGAGTGAGAGGAGAGCACAGCCCCTCGCAGGAGGTTGGCATCCCTGTCTGTGTTTTTATGTTAAATGCACCAGAAAAAAAAAATCATCTGCTAGGCTAGTTTACAGATTGCAGTCCTACCTGAAGCAAATCACTGAGTAGAGCATGTTCCTAGTCTGCTCATCTGTAACATGCAGACAAGTGACAGTAGTTAACTCACATGGACATGGTGGTAATTAAGAAAATAATAAATGTACAGGTTTGTAAACTACTATAAGTTGCTTGTCAAGGTTCGTTTTTATGTATGGCCGCTAAACAATCATTAGCTTTCTTTTCTCTTTCTTTGTTCCTTTTCTTATTTTAGTTTTTATTTGTTTGTTTGCTTGTTTATTTATTTATTGTGCTGCCAGGGCTGTCTCTGGGGATTTGTGCCTGGAGGATTCAACCACTCCCTGTAGATTCAATTTTTGTTTGTTTGTTATTAAAGTAAAGGTTGGAGAGAGAAAGACACTACAGCACTGCTCCCCCATGCATGACACTCCCCCTTTAACTGGTGCTCCCATGTCCTAGTTGGGGGCTCATCTCCAGGTCTTCATGCATAGTCAGTTCATTAGGTCAAAAATGGTTTCATGCAGGCTGAAGGAGATAGCGTAATGGGTATGTAAACAGACCCTCATGCCTTAGGCTCCAAGGTCCCAGGTTCAATCCCCTGTACCACTATAAACCAGAGCTGAGCAGTGCTCTGATGAAAAAGAGAGGCAGATGGCTTCATTCATCAACCCAGCTATTACATTGTATAATGTATATGTAATATATATTGCCTTCCCTATTTTATAAAGGTTTTATTTATTTATTAATAAAAAAGATAGGAGAGAGAGAAAGAACCAGGCATCACTCTGGTACATGTGCTGCCGGGGATTGAACTCAGGATTGCTTGAGAGTCTAGTGCTTTATCCACTGCGCCGCCTCCTGGTCCACCCTATTTTTTATTTTATAAATAAATTAATTTTAAAAAAGAGCCTTCCCTCTTGCCCGTGTGGTAGAAAAAGCACAGACATAAAATCTAGTAGAAGTTTTTGGAATTCTAACACTATCTCTTGCTAAAGGTATATACATGAACATCTTTATTTATTTATTTATTTTTAAATTTTTTATTTATAAAAAGGAAACATTGAAAAAACGATGGGATAAGAGGGGTACAACTTCACACAATTCCCACCACCATACATCAATATACCAACCCCTCTACTGATAGCTTTCCTATTTTTTAACCCTCTGGGAGTATGGACCCGAGATCATTGTGGGTTGCAGAAGGTTGAAGTTCTGGCTTCTGTAATTGCTTCTCCGCTGAACATGGGCATTGACAGTTCAATCCGTACTCCCAACCTGTCTCTCTCTTTCCTTAGGGCTCTGAGGAAGCAGAGCTCCAAGGCACATTGGTGGTGGGGTCGTCTGTCTAGGGAAGTCTGGTCAGCATCCTGCTAGCATCTGGAACCTGGTGGCTGAAAAGAGAGTTAACATACAAAGCCAAAGAAATTGTTGACCAATCATGGACCCAAAGGCTGGAATAGTGCAGATGAAGAGTTGGGGGGGTGGGAGGGTGGAGGTCTCCATTTTGTAGATAGCTAGTAGGCATATTTTAGTTATATTCCAAAGGGCCTGTGGCTATACTAGTGTTTTTCGTGGGTTTTTTGTTTTGGTTTGGTTTTTGCCTGAGCCTGAAATCTGATATACAGGTGGATCCTAATTATTGTCTGGGGAGATGATGTCATGGCTGGAAAAGGACCAGAAAGCTGGATCAGGGAAGAGAGTAGCTCCCTAATATGGGAAAGGGGTATAACTATCTTAATTAACAATATGATTTTCTTTATCATCATAGATATCTAGGGAGGTAATGAGAGACAATCTGGCATGTGCTGGTTATTCAATAAACATTTGTCTCCCCCCCCTCACATACACATACTTCTGTTCCACTGAGACTTCTATCCTTTCCGAAAATTTGGAAATTGAAATTGCTGAATGAGTCTAAGGATGAAACTGAAGCCCAACGGGAAACTCGCCTGTTATAAACCTAATAAACTCACATGCAAGCTTAACAGCGTGGATATCTAAAGCCTGCTAAACTAGCCAAGATCTTAATAATTATGTTTATAGTCAAGCAGATAATGACAAGGAAAATGTCATATGAGTCTCTATAATTTAGACCCCAAGTTTACAAGCATCGCATACAATTGTTTATTTTAATACCAGCATAGAATTGCAATTTGAATGTATAAAATATGAGTATAATAGTGGTTTACTATTACTTTAATTATTTAAGGAAAAATTTTGTGTGGGGGGGACTTAACCCATATTTCCCTGTGTGATAAGCACCACTTAATTTACTTCTTTGACTACTTATATTTATGTAAACTTTTCTCTTGCTTGGATTGAAAGGCATTGTTAAACTGATATATCTCTCTTTTTTTTTAATCAGGGACAAGTGATCCATATGTGAAGTTTAAAATTGGGGGAAAAGAAGTTTTTAGAAGCAAAATAATACATAAGAACCTCAATCCAATATGGGAAGAGAGAGCCTGCATTCTTATTGATCATCTTAGGGAGCCACTGTATATAAAGGTAAGTCACTGATTCATTTTTCCCTAGTGCAGTTGGACACAGAAGTCCCTATTGAATAATTTGTATCATGCTTCTCTCATCTGGTGAGATACTGCCCTAAAAGTATTATCTGCTATGCACAACTGTCATCTTTTTTTCTTTATCTTTTAGTGGGAGATTAATGGTATATAATACAGTTGTTGGCACATGGGTAAAACTTCCTGTCTCACCAGGATAGGTGTCTGCACCCTCACCCAAAATTAGATCCATCATCATGTACCAAGACCTGAAAAGCCCCCATCCCCCCCACCTCTCTCCCTGTCCTTCCCCAGAGTCCTTTGCTTTGATACAATACACCAAACCAGGCCCAAGTTTTGCTTTGTTTCTCCTTTCTGTTCATGTTTCTAAGTTCTGCCCATAAATGAGATCATCTCATATTCATCCTTCTCTCTCTGGCTTATCAACTCTAATCTTATGATAGTTCCATAGAAGTGAGAAGAAGAGGATGAGCTAGTCGGAGCACTTTTCCTTAGAAAACTTGAATTACCAGTCATCTAGGAGGGTTTTATGAAGTCCTTCTCTTGAATGGTGCAGATGACTGAGTTAGTGACCATGGGGGATGTAGTTAAAGAAATCTTGCATAGAACTTATACATGTGTATTGTCTCCGTCTTTCTGTTTAAGAAGTATATCAGGAGTATCTACTACTCCTGGTTGCAGACAACATGCCTTATTTGGAAGATGAGAGATTAAAGGTCATAGGGTAGAATGTATTCTGTGTTTATGAAGTTACCTTTAACTTAATAAGAGAGCTTTTCCTCTTATTGATCTAGTCTCTTAGAAAGGAGAATGTAAGGAAAAGGTTGCAACCACAATTCCTTGTCCATACTAGACTTTCCTTAAATTTATGGCTCCTGACATTAGAATCTGATATTCTTTTTGTTTCCTATGTTCTGAAAATTCATTCATAGAAAGGGGGAAAAAATCAAGGTTTTAAAAGTTATATCGGAGCAACTTATAAAATTAATAAAAGTAGAATCTTAAGTGTATACTTGATAACTTTCTGTCAACTAGAAGTCATGTTGTTGATACGGATTCCTATTTACAGAAGCAACTATCTTCAATGCATATTGATTAGAGGAAAACAATGCAATAGAATCAGTGAGCTATCTTTTTATGTAAAATGGAGCAAAACTAAGTTTGACAGTAGAAGAATGTATAGACATATGCATTATATATGAAGTCAGAGTTTTTATTTTGGCTACTTGCAGTTGGATTTGAGGCACTGAAAATGCCTATAAAACTGAGATGAAAAAGTGTCCTGTCAATATTTCCCTCTAATTATTTGATAAGTTCTAACATTCAAGTCCTTGATCCATTTGGAGTTTACTTTTGTGTGCGGTGTAATGTAGTGTTTCCAATTCGTTTTTCTGCACATTTACACCCAGTTAACCCAACGCCATCTGTTGAAGAGACTCTCTCCATTTAATAGCTTGGGCCCCTTTGTCAAAAATTAGATGTGCCTGGGTGTAGGAGCTTATTTCTGGGCTCTCAATTCTATTCCACTAGTCAATGTGTCTAACTAATATCAGGCAGTTTCGATTACAATGGCCCCCATCTAGGAATGCAATGTCTCCAGTTCTGTTCTTTTTTTCTCAAGACTGCTTTGACTATTCTAGATATTTTCTGGTTCCACATAAACTTTTGTAGCTTTTGTGCTACTCTCAAAAATTTATCGACAGATTAAAAAAAAAAAGTTGTGGACATACTTAGTAGACTCTTCCGTCTCACATTATGTTGTTTGAATACTTCTCTTTTTATTCCCATTATACCTCCTTACTCCGTTCAAATCTACACTCTCTCCTTATCCTTCTAAGTGCTTTATGTAAATAGTTGTTCCTATCACTCTCATGGCCTATGATGTTTTTCTCCAGGGCACTTAGTATTATCCATCGTTTGTCTGTTAATTATCTGCATCCTTCCTATATGTAACTTCCAAGAATTCAAAGACTGAATTTTTTTACCATTGAATTTCCAAGCTTAGAATAGTATATGCCACAGTGCCAGACGCTTTCTCAATAAATCAATGAAAAATGCGAGTCATTGGAACTCTGTCAAATCAACACTCTTCTGAAAGTCCTAATTTTTCTATGACTATCTGAGTCACTTCAGCTAATAAATTCCTACTGATGTTGAAATCAGGGGGAGATGTGTTCTATACTACTTGTCATCAAAAGTGTTTGAACTGATGTATTTTCTAGTGAAAATTTATTGGTAGGAAATTTAATGGAATGAGAAATAAGTCTGTTGATTAGAGCAAAACCTTAATTGGTTTAGTTACCTAAACTAGCCAGCATGAGATTCAGAGTTTGATGACTGGTACCACATATGCCAGAGTGGTGCTATGATTTTCTCTTTCTCTTTCTTTGTGTTACTAAAAAAGTAAATGTTAAAAAATAAAGAGGGTCCAGGTGGTGGTGCACCTGGTTGAGTGCACATGTTAATGTTCAAAGACCCAGGTTCAAGCCCCCAGTCTACTCCTATAGGGGGAAAGCTTCACAAGTGGTGAAGGAGTGCTGCAGATGTCTCACTGCCTCTCCCTCTCTATGTCCTCCTTACTCTCAATTTCTGACTGTCTCTATCTAAAAAAAAAGTTTAAAGAAATTGTTTAAAAGAAATAAAGAGAGGTATCTGAGAATAAAGAGAGATGTCAGTATTCCCAAGCATCTGTCTAATGTCACCTAATGTTTGTTTCTGCACATGGATTAGAGAATCCAGAAAAGCAAGGACCACAACTAAATTGGTCCTCTATGAACTGAACTTGACCTAGAGTGGTTGTTCAAGTTACGTGTGTTATATTTCAACATTCTTGTTTATGAAATGTGATATAACTCAATCTGTATCTATACCTAACCCTGGAACTTGGGGACAAGTTACATAGACTTCTTAAGCTTTTGATTTCTTATCTGAGAAACATAAAAGCAAAAATAACTATTCACTGAGTTATGCAAGAGAACAATTATGTTGGATCTGAGTCGTGCCACACTCAGTAGGCAAGACATGTTACCATGAGTACAGACCCAAGTTCAAGGCCTACTTGGTACCTGTGGGGGGAAGGGGACCCTCACAAGTAGTGAAGCAGTGTTACAAGTCTCTCTCTCTCTTTCTTTCCCTCTACCCCCCTCTGTGTTCCTTCCCACTCTCAATTTTTGTACTATAAATTTTTTTTTTTTTTTTTTATTTATTTAAATTTTTAATTTAAGAAAGGATTAGTGAACAAAGGCATAAGGTAGGAGGGGTACAACTCCACACAATTCCCACCACCCAATCCCCATAACCCACCCTCTCCCATGATAGCCTTCCCATTCTCTAGCCCTCTGGGAGCATGGACCCAGGGTCGTTGAGGGTTGCAGAAGGTAGAAGGTCTGGCTTCTGTAATTGCTTCCCTGCTGAACATGGGTGTTGACTGGTCGGTCCATACTCCCAGTCTGCCTCTCTCTTTCCCTAGTAAGGTGTGTCTCTGGGGAAGCTGAGCTCCAGGACACATTGGTGGGGTCCTCAATCCAGGGAAGCCTAGCCAGCATCCTGGTGGCATCTGGAACCTGGTGATTGAAAAGAGAGTTAACATACAAAGCCAATCAATTTGTTGAGCAAACATGGATCCCAAGATTGGAATAGTGGAGAGGAAGTGTTGGGGAGGTACTCACTGCAAACTCTAGTGTAATGCTGCTTTCAGGTATATATTTTGCAGTAGTTTATGGATACGTGTGCACATACGCTCTCTCTCACAGAAACTGGTATATGTCTAGGTTATGGGACTTTGTTAGAAAGTGAACTACCTGAGATGAAATTAGAGTGTACTATAAAAGGAAAGGTCTCACCCGAGTAATGAAGCTGAAGGGTTGTCACTCCACACGTGAAGTCTCTGAAAAATTAGTTAAATAAACAATAGCTATTTGGGAATTTCAAAAACAAAACTTACATAATGTGTTGAACATGGTGCCTAATGAAGTAACCCTTGAAGAAACATTAATCAGCCTTAACTGAGCTTGTTATTGGAATTGGAGTAGATCTTTTTTATATATTTATTTACATATTTATTTATTTATTCCCTTTTGTTGCCCTTGTTGTTTTAGTGTTGTAATTATTACTGTTGTTGTTATTGATGTCATCATTGTTGGATAGGGCAAACGCTAGAAGAAGAATTGTTGGATAGGACAGAGAGAAATGGAGAGAAGAGGGGACGAGAGAGAGGGGGAGAGAAAGACAGACACCTGCAGACCTGCTTCACCTCTTGTGAAGCGACTCCCCTGCAGGTGTGGATCTGGGGGCTCCAACCAGGATCCTCACACCAGTCCTTGCACTTTGCGCCACGTGTGCTTAACCCGCTGAGCTACCGCCCAACTCCCTTTTTTTTAGTTTTTATTTTTATTTCTTTTTTCAGTGTTGTATATTTCTACAACTCCTGGAAAAACTCCTTTTCTTTTTTATAATTTTTTATATTTATTAATTTTCCCTTTTGTTGCCCTTTTTTGTTTTTGTAGTTGTTGTTGTTATTGATGTCATCATTGTTGGATAGGACAGAGAGAAATGGAGAGAGGAGGGGAAGACAGAGAGAGGGAGAAAAAGATAGACACCTGAAGACCTGCTTCACCACCTGTGAAACGACTTCCCTGCAAGGGCTCCAACAGGGATCCTTATGCTGGTCCTTGTGCTTTGTGCCATGTGTGCTTAACCTGCTGCATTACCGCCTGACTCCCAGCAACTCCTTTTCTGTGAGCAGTTTACAGAGATTGGAGTCAAGGAACATAGCTAAAAACCTCAATAATCAGTGGCCTCTGTGTTTCCATTCATTCTCATATTTATACCTTTTTTTTTAAAGCAGGATCTTGATTTATTGTAATTGATTAAGGGACACCTCTGAGGCTCTCAGGAATGCAGGGCCCGCCACTTGTCCAGGGGACCGCAGTTGGGGATGTATTTGACTCCACAGCCGTCTGGGATGAGGCACTTTTCAGCCACCATGTCTTCAAATTCATCTGCGTTAAACTTGGTGAAGATCCACTTCTTGGAGATGTGGATCTTCTGGCGTCCAGGGAATTTGAACTTGGCCCTGCGCAGGGCCTCGATCACATGCTCTTTGTTCTGCAGCTTGGCGCAGATGGACATGATGACCTGGCAAATGTGGACTCTGGCCACAGTGCCCTGGGACTTCCCCAAAGCATCTCGCATCCCTGTCTGGACTCTAAGGCTAGGGATAGCAGGAGCTCAGGCATAAAATGAACACAGAGTACAAAGGGCTGTCTCCAGGGTCCCTCAGGGCAGGCTATACAAACAACAGGCTGCATACACTACCCAGGAGGCTGCTGTTTGCAGCCACTGCACACCAGGCGCCATGGGGAGGGCAGCATGGTCCGCTTAATTGGCTGCAGATATTTATACCTTTTTGATAACTAAACAGCTGGCGTTAAAACAACAGGAATGTCTCTCACCAGCAGAGTAAATTTAGAGAACTGGGATGTTGACTCATCTGGATGAGCTGTCGTTATATTAGTCAGTTTAGTGGATTCCCAGTTTAATGGATTCCATCTCACAGTCTGGTGGAGGGTGATACAACGAGAAGAGAATACCGAAGAGAAATTCATTTAGGTGTAAAGTTTATGTTGCAAAATATACTACTCCACCACATGTAAATACCGAGTTGTGAGTTGCACAGCGCCTGTCATATATTCACGTGCTGTGACACCAAGCAAAGGACTAAAGCTCTGGAGTGGTATTGATCAAGGAGAAAATTTATTTCAGGAGTGCTCTGTCTTTTCCAACAAATGTACTCCTGAAAGGCAGTTTATAAAGCGAGTAAATCAAATGTTTTAAAAGCTTTAGGGAAACTTACTACTCGAATAAATTCCCCTTGTGACTTTTCAATTTTCCTTTTTTTTTTTTTTCCATTTTTATTGAGTGGCTGATGGTTTACAGTGTGGTTGTTGACACGCAAGTACAATTTCTCATCACGCTATACGTCATGATTATGCCCACTAAACACCCCCCCCCCGTGTGCAATGCAAAGACTTTCAGTTTAGAAAGGTAAAGGAGCACAGCTCTAACCATCATCTAGTAGCAGTTTCTTCCATCCTAAGAGCTTTCTCTGATAACTGCTGTCACTTATTTTCCCCATACACTGTTCTTTTCTTACATTTATCAAAATTTGTAATCACCTATGAGCTGTCCACATTCTTTTTCACTGGTCTCCTTTATTATATATAAAGTAAGTACCCACAATTTTAGATTTGCTCACCATTATTTTATTTTAATTTAATTGATTTATTTATTTTGCCTCTAGGGTTATCACTGAAGCTCGGTGCCTACACTATGAATCCACTGCGCCTTGGCAGCCATTCTGACCCATTTTTGTTTTCCTCGTTGTTATTATTATTGTTATTGCTGCCATTGGTGTTGGATAGGACAGAAAGAAATCGAGAAGGGAAGACATAGAGGGGGAGAGGAAGATAGACATCTGCAGAACTGCTTCACCGATTGTGAGGTGACCCCTCTGCAGGTGGGATCAGGGGGCTTGAACCAGGATCTTTATGCCTGCCCTTGAGCTTTGCACCATGTGTGCTTAACCCATTGCACTACCGCCCAATCCCCCCATTATTTGTTCAATGCCCAAGACATTGTCTGGCATATAATAAGTGCTTAATATTTCTGAAGGAATTAATGAGTTAAAAGCCTTAAGTGGAGATCAGCAAACTAGCTCACTTTTTAAAAAATATTGATTTATTTTTCCCTTTTGTTGCCATTGTTGTTTAACATTGTTATAGTTATTATTGTTGTTGTTATTGATGTCGTCATTGTTGGATAGGACAGAGAGAAATGGAGAGAGGAGGGGAAGACAGAGGGGGAGAGAAAGACAGACACCTGCAGACCTGCTTCACCACCTGTGAAGCGACTCCTCTGCAGGTGGGGAGACGGGGGCTTGAACCAGGATCCTTAAGCCAGTCCTTACGCTTTGCGCCATGTGTGCTTAACCCGCTGCGCTACCGCCCGACTCCCAATCTAGCTCACTTTAATAGTGTATGCTATTTTGCTACGTGTACCACACAAGTTAGAGCCTGGTCCCTGGTACACTGAAGGAAGCTTTAGTGCTGTAGTTTCATATTCTCTCTTTCTCATTCTCTCTCTCTCTCTCTCTCTCTCTCTTTTTCTCTCCCTGTGTGTGTATATCTAAAAAAAAAATCATAAGTAAATTAAAGTTAGTTGATGACCCTGACATAGACATAAGCTAGTTTTCTTTTTTTTTTAATTTTTTATTTATAAAAAGGAAACATTGACAAAACCATAGGATAAGAGGGATACAGCTTCGCACAATTCCCACCACCAGATTTCTGTATCCCATCCCCTCCCCTGATAGCTTTTCTATTCTTTAACCCTCTGGGAGTATGAACCCAAGATCATTGTGGGATGCAGACGGTTGAAGGTCTGGCCTCTGTAATTGCTTCCCCACTGAACATGGGCGTTGACAGGTTGATCCATACTCACAGCCTGTCTCTCTCTTTCCCTAGTAGGGAAGGGCTCTGGGGAAGCAGAGCTCCAAGGGACATTGGTTGGGGGGTCCTCCATTTTGTAGATAGCTAGTAGGCATATTTTAGTTATATTTCAAAGGGCCTGAAGCTATACTAGTGTTTTTGTTTTGTTTTGTTTTTGCCTGAGCCTGAAATCTGATATGCAAGTGAATCCTAATTATTGTCTGGGGAGATGATATCCTGGCTGGGAAAAGGACCAGAAAGCTGGATCAGGGAAGAGAGTAGCTCCCTAATATGGGAAAGGGGTATAAATATCACTGTAAACCCCATCAATTTGATGTGAATTAGCTTAGGAGCCTATGTGACCTCTGCATCCCTCTAGATCTGAGTCACATTCTGTGGTCATGAGTAGGAACATTCCATGCTGCCCCAGTATCAACCCATCTTCCTCAGGTGTATCATAGAGTATGTTGTCTATCCTCCCTTTGGAGGATGGGACATTCTATACCATTGTTGATCCAGGTTTAGGGCAAGGTCCTATGGGGGCCCACAAAGGGGTCTATTTTGTTGTTCCTGGTAGAGATGACCGGAAACAATGGAGAGAGGGATTTATTTGAGGTCTAGGCCCATCAAGTCTGTTTGGGAGACTCAGCTTATGGAATGGCCTGATAGTGATTAAAGAGTCATCTTTAAAGTATGCCAGTCTCTTGACCTTATTCAGCTTTTGCAGTCCTTGCTTTGCTAAGGTTATCTTTGGAGTGAGTGAGAGAACTGTAATAGAAAGTAGGTGAGGAGGGTATTGAAGTCTAAGTGGACACTATTTCATTATGAACTTTATACTGACTCACTGTAGACTATTGTGTGTTTTTGCTTTCAGGTATATATTTTGCCCTAATTCATACATACTTGTGAACATATGCTCTATATTATAGGACCTGGTCTATATCTAGGTTTTGGGACTTTGTTAGGAGGTGAACCTCCTGGAATGGCATTAGAGAATACCATGAAAGGAAAGGTCTGACCGGAGTGATGAGGGTCAAAGGTTGGCAATCCATGCCTGATTTCTCTGTACACAGTCTGAGGTGAAGCATGCTGAGATGGTACTCATTGCATTAATTAGGTTGGAATCAGCGGATGCAATTATCATTTGGCCTGATTTGAGAGAAACATGCAGGGAAGTGAGCCCCACCCCAGAGGTTCCAGGATTGGGAGAAACATAGGATCTATAGAGGAAGCAGGAGATTCCTGTTGTCTTAGGGTTTAAGAAGACAATAGATAATTATTGCAATACTCACATTGTTTGGCAATTGGGTTAACTTTGAAGAATCCTTTTCTTAGGATTTGCTGTATTATACACACCCACCCCATATTTTATGTCCTTTGACATTATTTGCATATAGCTATGCCACCAGTTGCTTTTGTTCTCCCTGGACTAAGCTTTTAAGAGAGTCAACATATCAGATTCAGCCTGTGTATTAAAAAGACTCAGTCTGTGCTTTAAACAGTTTGAGATATTTAATCAATTTTCCCCTCTCATATTAATTAGTGATTTATATGACTACAAATTGATAGGAGTGTACATAATCACCATTCCCACCACCAAAAGACTGTGTCCCATCCTCTCCCCTCCACCACCCCCGCCCCATGAAGCTGAACATTCACCATCACCCTCCACCCAGGATTTTTTCTTTGGTGCCCTACTCCAAATTCAGTCAACTTCTGCTTTGAATTTTCCTTTCTGTTCTTTCTCAACTTCTGTTTATGAGTGGGATCATCACATACTCGTCTTTATCTTTCTGACTTAGCTCACTAAGTTTTACTATTAATATCTCGTTTCATTTATCTGTAATAAGAATTATATTCTCATCTCTAAAGTCTGTATGGTAGAAGTATGTACTGAATTTCATACCAACTTACTTTTACTTTCTAGTAGTGCCAATGTCCATTCTGTACTGTGAAAGAATATTCTTCGTCTATGTTTCTCTCACTTTTATGATTTATTATATTTTATTTTGGTATTTATCTTCCACAGTTATACTTGCCCTAAATTAGCAATTTTAAGTATAAAATTAAATGTGATGTTTCTTTGAATGCTTTGTGAGACCCTAGTATTCCAGAGCATGAAAGAATAGAATATATGTGTTTGTAGGTAGTCACTGCTAGGACTTAACTATTCTGAGTCCTTTTTTTTTTTTTTTTTTTGCCTCCAGAGTTATTTCTGGGGCTTGGTGCTGGCACTGTGAGTCCACTACTCCTGGCAGCCATTTTTTCCCCCATTTTATTGGATAAGACAGAGAGAAGTTGAGAAGGGAGGGATATTTAAGGAGAGAGAAATAGACCCCTGCAGGCCTGCTTTGTCACTTGTGAAGCACCCCCCACACACACTCCATCCCTGCAAATGGGGAGCAGCAGTTAGAACCCAGATCTTTGCTCAGGTCTGTGCACTTTCTACTTTCTGTGCTTAACTTAGTTGTGTCACCACTCAACCCTGGCTGAGCCCACTTTATTATTTTTTTTCATTTTATTTCTTTTTAAATGATTTAGTCAGTGGCTTTCTCTTCTGAGACTTGGCTGCTGTGATAACAGAGATGGAGTCTCTGCATTTTTTTTTTTTTTTGCCTCCAGGGTTATTGCTGGGGCTTGGTGCCTGCACTATGAATTCACTGTTCCTGGAGGCCATTTTTTTCCCATTTTGTTGTTGTCATTATTGTTATTGTTGCCATTGACATTGTTGTTGTTGAATAGGACAGAGAGAATCTGAGAGAGGAGGAGAAGACAGAAGGGGAGAGAAAGATAGACACCTGTAGACCTGCTTTACCGCTTGTGAAGCGACCCCCTGCAGGTGGGGAGCCGGGGCTCAAACTGGGATCCTTATTTCAGTCCTTGCGCTTTGCTAAGCCCACTTTTTAAAACAGAAAAAGAGAGACACAAAGACTGAGGGGAAACAGGAAAGACATCAAAGGTTCCTCCAGTGTGGTGGGAGGCGGGCTCAACCTGCGTCATGTTTATGATAAAGCAGGAGTATATCCAGCTGAACTAACTTGCCTGCCAAAAGCTATTATTTTTTCAATAAATCTCAGAAAGTTTTATTTATTTGGTTACATAGACAATAATATGTCACAACCAAGATACTTTATTTTAAGATTTATTTTGGGGAGCTGGGAAGTAGTGCCACGGGTTAAGTGCAAGTGGCGCAAAGCGCAAGGATCAGCATCAGGAACCTGGCTCCCCACCTGCAGGGGAGTCACTTCACAGGCGATGAAGCAGGTCTGCAGGTGTCTATCTTTCTCTCCCCCTCTGTCTTCCCCTCCTCTCTCCAGTTCTCTCTGTCCTATCTAACAATGATGACAACAATAATAACTACAACAATAAAGCAACAAGGGCAACAAAAGGAAATAAATTAATTTTTTAAAAAAAGATAAAAAAGGATTTATTTTGGAATTATTAATAATAATACCTACCTCTTGTATTTGACTATAGGTATTTGACTACGACTTTGGGCTACAAGATGACTTTATGGGCTCAGCCTTTCTGGATCTCACACAACTGGACTTAAATAGGTAACTTCTGAACTATTTTAATGCTCTTATTTTTTAATTATCTTTATTTATTGGATAGAGACAGCCAGAAGTCAAGAGAGAAGGAGGTGATAGAGAGGGAGAGAGATAGAGAGATACCTGCAGCCCTGCTTCATCACTCACAAAGTTTTCCCCCTGCAGGTGGGGACCGGGGGCTCGAACCTGGGTCCTTACACATTGTAACATGTGCACTCAACCAGGTGTGCCACTGCCTGGCCCCCTATTTTAATGTTCTACACCTACTTATGAAATTGGACTTGTCTGATAGTAAATGTCAGAAGTCCTGAACCTTTGTCACAATTTTTGTTACTTATATTTATGTACCTTTGTCATAGATGGTCATTCTCATCTACCAAGTACAAATCATAGCATCTTCCTATAATCTCATTTGAAAACATTTTTTTTTCAACAACAAAAAAAGAACATTGAATACATGTCTTTTTACCCTAGATCTGTGCTAAACATCAAAAAAAAAAAAATCTAAAGATGCAGCTAGGTAAGAAAAGATAGACTCTTGGTGTTCACTTTAACACAGAAAGTACTAGAGTAGATCAAGCTAAGCAAAATAATTCAGGAGAAAGGCAAAAAACAAGCAGTATCATGTATATATGTGATATAAAGAGACACAACAAGGGAGTTGACAGGGTCTAACATAAGCAAACTCTTGGTCTCTGATCACACATCTGAGATCTGAGAGGGGACTAGTGGTTTGAGTTAAGGAGATAGAAACATTTGGGGCATAGTTTAGTAACATAAATTTTAAAGACATATGAAGTTTTTAAAAAAATATTTTATTTATTTATTAATGGAGGGGGTAGGTAGAGAGAGAGAGAGGGAGAGAGAGAGAGAGAGAGAGAGAGAGAACAAACTCTGACCATGCAGGGGACTGAACCATGAGGTATGTAATTTTTTGCCTAAAATATAGAGTCTTATAAACCAACATTACTACAATTTAAAAGAAAAGCATGCTAGAAATAAATTTAAAAAACAATATTGCTTAAATGACTGCTTTATGTCATAAAGAACTTTTGAATGTTAATGATAATTATTGATCTAAGAATTAGGCCACTGGACAGGAAATAACACATGCACACTTTGCTTCAAAAACAGCAACTCTCATCAATTTAAATAAAGTAAAATCTACTCTTGCTATCAGCAGTAATCCTAGGATAATGAAGGATACCTCTGAAATGGAGAGTGATTTTGATATTTGCTCAGCTAAATTAACTATTGTTTAATTAGTAGTAAGGTTATACCATTATTACTAAAATTAATCATTCCTTTCATCTAGTTACAAACTTTTATTTTCAATGCATTTAAGCATAGAAGCTAAGAATAGCTTAATATTACAGAAGAACATTGGGTTTTTAAAAAGTTGGGGAAGTGCTGGATGGGGTGGCAACAGAAGCTACATAATATTCTTTTGATGGAGAAGACAGTCCTGTCTGTTCTGGATAATCATGCTACATACACCATGTGAAAAATAGAAAAATGTGGGGTGATTATGAAAATAAAGAGATTACATCTAAATATATATTAACCACAGTATTACTTATTGTATGTATCTAGATTATCATTCCTTTTGCTCAGAGCAAAACAGACATATTGCTACTTTTAAAAACACATATATGCTGTTGCATTCTATGAACAAGTTAATCGTTTCTGAATAAAAATGATAGCCACATTAATATGTTATTTAAAAGTGAAGTAAAGAGTCTCGGTGAAAGGAAATCAGTAGGTGTTATAAAATAATTTCACATGTTCTTTAGTATGTAATCATAAAATATAGTGAAGCTTTACCTACGAATTTTTATATATAATCCTTAGAGGAAATCTAACTAAATCTAACTGTGATACTATACATATTTATTTGTTTGGGGGATTTGGAATACTAAATTACCACAAAATATTCAGAGATGTCTTGATATCAAATATATTTTAGTTTATTAATTTGAACACCTATTCAAAATCTCAATACGTTGTATCCTAGACCCACAGATGTGACCCTAACACTGAAGGATCCCCATTATCCTGACCATGATCTTGGAATCATTTTGCTGCTGGTCACTCTCACCCCTAAAGAAGGCGAATACGGGGATATGGTAAGTCTCCCCGTCATCCAGCAGGAGTGTTTTCTGTACTCTCAACTGGTTCCAGTGTTGGCAGCTTTTTTTGACTCTCCAAATAGTAGGAAAGAGAAGCCCATATGAACACTTGGCCCATTCTTTGTTTCTGTGAGTACTGTAGATCTCATTAGTCTTTGCATATTGTATCTTTTGAACTTGAACTTACTGTTCTAAGATCCAGATCAGAACCTCTTGTTGTGAACATAAGGCAATTTGCATCTTTTAAAAATTTGAATTTTAGATATGTTATCTTGTAGGCAAATGGTAATATCCACTCAAAAAATATGTTTACTAGTGAAGTGAATATTTGAAATTCCACACTGAACTGTGGAGATCCTATGATTTTTTTTTTTTTTTACTATATTGTCAGGTGTATCATAACTAGGAAAAAGAGGCAAAATTATAACAGAGTTTCTGCTTTCTGGTATTTGTTTGCTGAATGATAAGTGACTACTTATCATCTCCTTGATGGGCTTACATATCGGTGTTAACCATTTTCTAGCACTGGCTGTGTGTATTTCTTTGTACACCATGCTGCTCTGAGAGACTGACAGGGAGTATCTGGAAGCTTACTATCCCAAGACTGATGAAGTGACACTAAAACATTGCAAGGTTTGACTTTCATCAGTATTATGTCCAGTGTATTTTCTGCCACAATTTGACAGAGATTACTTATTAGACTCAATATGCCTCCATGTGCTGAGAGTTAGTTTTCTCACCGATTCTGAATGTGACACATTTTAGTAGGTAAAAAAATTTAAGGCAAGCTCAAATCTTCTTTCAGCAATGTGTCACTGCTATTTTAAAGCAACGTACTATTAAATAAATTTAATTAATGTTACCTGCTAGAAAAGTATCTTTGGCAATTCCCTTTATAGTTCAGATGATAAAAATAAAAATAGTGAATTCCAGTTTCAAATTTGAAAATTTCACCTTTTTCCACAAGTATTTGTCTTTGTGTTTAAAAAAAAAAGAAAAAAACACATATAATGTCTATGAGCTATTATTTAAATATTTATACTTCATTTAATGAGGAAGAAATTTCTCTACCAACAGATGCTATCAACTATTTAAACAGCGTGGTGAGAAAAATCCATGTATATGTGGATAAAACACAGACCCATGTGTGCAGATGACAGGGTGGACAAGGAAATATCTTATAAGAACTACTTAGAAGTGGAAGTCCAGGGAGTCGGGCGGTAGCACAGCGGTTAAGCGCAGGTGGTGCAAAGCACAAGGACCGGCATAAGGATCTCGGTTCAAGCCCCCGGCTCCCCACCTGCAGACTCGCTTCACAAGCGGTGAAGCAGGTCTGCAGGTGTCTATCTTTCTCTCTCCCTGTCTCCCCCTCCTCTCTCCATTTCTCTCTGTCCTATCCAACAACGAAGGCATCAATAATAACAACAATAATAACAACAACAATAAAACAACAAGGGCAAAAACAAAAGGGAAAATAAATAAACAAACAAATAAATATTTAAAAAAAAAGTGAAAGTCCATTATTTATAAGTCACCAATTCAGAAGGCATTCTACCTGGAATATGTCAAGGAGTACATCCTAGCTGCCTAATATGTATTTAGAAATAAATTGTGAATATCAATTTATTGATCTACTCAAATCTGTTCTTCATCAGAATCTTATCATGAGCCAAGTGCTGTGTTGGACACTCAGAATACAGTTGAATCCCTACCTAGGAGGGAAACATGGAATCAAATCCTTACTAAAGGGGGTGGAAACTGGCCATCCTATTGAGTGTCATCAAAGAAGTACATGCTGGTGTATGGACAAATATAGGAGAATTAATTTTACTCAGAGGAACAGAAATTATCTAAGAAAGTCAAACAAGAGCTGAAGTCTGACTATGAAGTAATCAGGCGAGACCAAGAAGAGAGGAAGCATTTGAAACAGAGCAGATTAGCAGGAACAAAGAGCCTATGGCAGTGGGGATAGATAGCATAATGGTTATGCAAAGAGACTCTCATGTCTAAGGGCTCCACAGTCCCAGGTTCAGTCCCCTGCACCACCACAACCCAGAACTGACTAGTGCTCTGGTAAAAATAAAATAAAATAAAAAAACTGTGGCTAGTTAAACCATGCTGCATTTAAAAAGTTGAAGGAAAAAGAATGTAGAAGATCATGATGCATTGGATGTTGGAATGGATGGATAGATGGAAGACTGTGTAGGAACTGTGACCATGTTAAGGCTTGTTTTATAAGAGCACTGGGAAGCTATAAGGAGCTTCATAAATAAAAATTGGTATAATTATATTTGCCTTTGAAAAATATCTTTCTAAGTGCATTGTAGATAATGGATGGAATAAGAATGTATGTTCAGAGACTAATTAGGAAGCTATTGCAAAATTCCAGTCAAAGGTAGAGATGTTACGAAATCTGCAGGTTTACCAGTAGGAAGTAAGTTCAGCCAAACTTGGTAGTAGAATTCCTGAGTTAGGGATTTTATTGTGTTAATGAATGCTAGAAACTTTGTGGATAAAAATACCTAACATTATTGGAGTACTCTACAATACTAACCATTCATAAAGGCAACCTTACTGGAGACTGGATCAGTGTGAAGCTCTTTGATAATGGAGAATTTGCTGAATTTTTACATTAAGGGCATAGTTATTAAGTGGCCTAAAATCAAACTTAGGCTTTAAAATATGAGGTTAGTGGGGAGTTGGGTGGTAGCTCAGCTGGTTAAGCGCACGTGGCGCAAAGCGCAAGGACCAGTGTAAGGATCCCGGTTCAAGTTCCCGACTCCCCACCTGCAGGGGAGTCGCTTCACAAGTGGTGAAGCAGGTCTGCAGGTGTCTATCTTTCTCTCTTCCCCTCTGTCTTCCCCTCTTCTCTCCATTTCTCTCTGTCCTATCCAACAATTACATCAATAATAACTACAACAATAAAACAACAAGGGCAACAAAAGAGAATAAATAAATATTTTAAAAATATGAGGTTAATATTAAGAAACTTTATGATAAGGCTACTCAGTTGTTCTAAATTACACAAAACACATGTCAGCATACACAAAGCAGTTCCTAGTGTTATTTTTATTTTGAAAATCCTTCAGTTTCCCTGTTATCTTAAAGTTATTATTTAGGTAGAATATCTGATTAAAAAAATACTTGTGGGAGTTGGGTGGTAGCTCAGCAGGTTAAGCGCAGGTGGTGCAAAACACAAGGACCGGCATGAGGATCCCAGTTCGAGCCCCCGGCTCCCCACCTGCAGGGGAGTCGCTTCACAGGTGGTGAAGCAGGTCTGCAGGTGTCTGTCTTTCTCTCCCCCTCTCTGTCTTCCCCTCCTCTCTCCATTTCTTTCTGTCCTATTCAACAACGATGACATCAATAACCACAACAATGTTAAACAACAAGGGCAACAGAAGGGACAACAAACAAATAAATTTTTATAAAAAAAATACTTGTGTCTGAGAACTGATTGTTGATTTATCAAAGCTGAATGTGGAAGGAAGCAGTTACACATAAAAAGAAATCTGGTGCCATTCATCTTTTTTCTTCCTTTTCTTCAAATCTCTTCAGTACCATTTACTCTTACCACAGAGTGTTTCTTGATCTTCACACGCCATTTTCATAACTCGAATCCCTTTAGCTACTACAGCTTTTAAGAAGAAATTCTTTACTGTCACATGTTTCGTTCACATCCTTCATTCACATGTCCTTCCCCTTCAGAGTCACAAATAACACTGGATTTATTCTACTGCAGCAACTGAAAAATAGTATCTTCTACACTAGTGTCACTTGCCCCTGACTTTTCTTCCACAGAGAAGCAGGGGGTGACACCGGCTAGGCTCCGTATCTCAGAAAATACACAATGGTAGCTTTTGCCCAAACCACTTTGGCTTGGTGAACCATCTTCATCTTGGTCACACCCAAGGAGTCAAGCGTGAAAATAATAATAGGGGCCGGGGGTTGGCACACCTGGTTGAGCGCACATATTACAGTGCACAAGGACCCAGGTTCGAGTCCCAGGTCCCCACCTGCATGGGGAAACCTTCACAAGTGGTTAAGCTGTGCTGTAGATGTCTCTCTGTCCCTCTCATTGTCTATCATCCCTTTCCCTCTCAATTTCTGACTGTCTCTATCCAATAAATAAATAAAGATAATTATTTAAAAAGAACATAAAAAAGAAAATAACAGTAATAGTAATAATAACAACAACAACCAGTGTGGTTCTTTTGGCTTCTTGGGATTTGAACAAATCCCAGAAGAATCAAGTTCTGGTGGGAAGAGAAGATAAGAGATTCCTCATGTGTAGCCCACTGAAGGTCCACAGTACTGGACCAGCAAGATAGCTCAGTGGGAGGGAGCCTCCTTTACTTTATAGTAATATGTCAGATCGAAGTTTCAGTCTGGCACCAAACACCCTAGAGGACAGTTTTGTGCTGCGGTGTCATTCCCTTTCCCCTCTGTTTATTTATCATATTATACCAGTTAATCTGATGTCCTAAATTTAAATCTAGGTTTCCAAGTATATGTTTTACGTAAGGAAAATTTCTAATGAACATACAAACATTTGCGTTTCTTTCTCTTTGTTATAATTGTATGACTAATTTATTAAATTTTCAAAAACACAGTTAAGTAACATTCATTGTTAGGTTTCAAAACCCTGAAGAGAATAATTTGCATTGCATCTACTTTTGAAAACCTCTTATTGATCCTCTACTAATCCAGGTTATATAATTTCTTCTCTGTCCTTTTAAGTATTCAAATGCCCTGTGGTTACTTCTCCACTTAAATACATTAAAAATGCTCTGAAGAATTTGAAGGCTTTCCAACAAGTAACATACTTCCCTCCCCCCCTTTTTTATTTATAAAATGGAAGTATTGACAGGACCATAGGGTAAGAGGGTTACAATTACTGAAATATACTTCCCTTACTTTTAATCTCTACCAGACATACTAAGCTCTTCTCAGACTTTTTTGATATTTATATGCACTTCGCCTCTTCCATCATCTGTCCTGTCATTCTGGATTTAAGTCATATTATCTGTGTATTTAAAACATTGCTTCTTCTTAGTTTTCTTATGATGACTCCTCTCAAAAGCCTAGTCAAGCTTTCTGTATCTAATGGTTGTTAAAGGGGTCATAGGCAAATCTCATTATGGTTTTGAAAATGTGTTCAAGATCTAGGGGCAGGTATTTTAAGGATGTTCTTTTTTTAATTTCTTTATTGAGGAATTCATGTTTTACATTCAAAAGTAAATACAATAGTTTGTACATGCATAACATTTCTCAGTTTTCCATATAACAATACAACCCCCACTAATTCCTCTGTCATCCTTCTTGGACCTGTATTCTCCCATCCACCCACCCCAGAGTCTTTTACTTTGGTGCAATGCACCAATTCCAGTTCAGGTTCTACTTGTGTTTTCTCTTCTGATCTTGTTTTTCAACTTCTGCCTGAGAGTAAGATCATCCCATATTCAAAGATGTTCTTCTTAACTTAATACTCAGATCCCTGAGGTTGTTACTAGCAATATTAAATAACTTCTTGATTTCTTTTTGTATTTTCCTACAGTTTATCATTAATACAACTTATGTATTAATGACAACTGCTTGAAAATCTAGCCTTTTTGCTTTTCTCAGCATCTGTGGTGATGGCAGTTGCATTCTAAGTGCACCGCTGTATTGTTTTCATTTTGCATCATGTACAATATGGCTAAATATATTTACTACAATGGACTTGAAGTTTCTAGCCTCAAAACATATTCAGTGTAGCTCTAAATGAAATTTAATTGTATGTGTAGATACATAAAGTATTGCTTCAGAGAAAATGACATTTTAAAAAATATTCAGGAATAAGTCTTTTTTTAATTTATTTTTTATAAAAGACAGAAAAAAATGAGGGGAAAGTGGGGAGAGAGAGACCCGCAGCACTGCTTCACTACTTGTGAAGCTTTCCCCCCTGTAGATGGCAGGCACTGTAACGTGTGTGCTCTGCCAGGTGCACTATTACTGGTCCCTCAGTCTTCTTCTAGTGTTTGCCCTTCTTCCGTAGCCAGTCAACAGCGTCAGGTTGAGCCTGATGTCTGCTTGTTGCTGGCTTTGAAAGTGACTGGGATCCATGTGGATTCAGTCGGCTAGGAAGGATCGTCAGTTTCCCCAATAAATGGGTACTCACGGCATGCACCACGAGAAGGTCGATCCAATGCATCCCGATCCCTCAGTAATAAATATTATTTAGAGAAATCAAACTCAGAATGTAATGAACCAGAAATCAGTTATTAAATACATCACAATTATATATCATATTCAAATTGATGTAGGGGAAGGGAATCCAAGATGATTTTGCCTTGGACTTAATGCAACAGAATTATGAAACTTGTGTTTCTTTTGTCTATTAGCTTAGAAATAATCTATTTTAAGCTTTGGAGACTTAAGATTTTTGTTCAAACACCATGTTTATTTGTGCACCTATGGTATAAAACTTTGATACGTATTTCGTATCTCCATTAAATTGGAGAATGGAAGAGATGTGTTCAAAAATCATTGACAAACAAATTGTAATAGCCAAAGAGGGAATACATCATTAATGTTATGAAATTGCTATCAGAAGTAGGAAAACTGAATGTACAGAATAGAGTATGTAGTATCAAAACCGCTAAGATGTCTAATTTATCTTGTGAGTTCTTATATTCACTGTTAACATTAACTACATGTTCAGTGGAAATAAGAATAATATAGCTAGCATTGTTTTTCCTCATGTGGATTGCCAATTCAGGAAACAGTAGGAATAAGAACGATTTGAAAAATCTATGAACTTAGTGAATTTACTAGAACCTCTAAGCATGTACTGCACAATTACAGCAATTTAAACATAGCCTGAGTGATAGCAAAGGTATTTCATAGTTGCCTACATTAAAGTTTTTATCAAATTCAACAGTTAGCCATTAAAAAAATCCAAGAACAAATATCTATATATCTATATCAATATCTATCTCTCTATATATATTTGTATATATATATTTTTAAAGTTCCCAGCATTGTGTGTACAAGAAATCAAAATCTTCATGCCAGCATGTTGCTGAATCACATGACATATCCATCACTTCTGTTTTGAGTGCATGTCCTGCTTCTGAACCTGCATAAGTGTATGGTACATACATGTTGTGTCCTCTATTGGTATTTTGGTTTGATTGTGTGTTTGAGTTCTTTCTGGCTCTTTTTCTAGCAGAGTTCAATCCACAGCTTTCTTCATTGGAGAATTTGTGACATAAAAGTGAGTTAACTTGTGTTACATACTCTCTTACATAGCCTAGAATCACAAATTGCTTGGCTGAAGCTAAGGCATAGAAAATTCTAAGAAACATATGAATTGATGCTTATTATAAAATATGTTAATATTGATTAATTTAAGAATTTTCTAAATTGCACCATAACTAGAATTTTATATAATGTTCACCAATAAAAATTAATATATATTTTGTATTTTATACTTTATAAGGTATATGTACTGTACTATCTAGCTTTTATATTAATTTTAATATTAATATATAATTGTCTCAAAATCACTATAGCAAAAAGTAAAAGAAAAAATTGAATTTTGAGATGTACTCTTTTTAAATATATATTTTACTTCTTTATTGATTAGATAGAGACACAGAAAAATTTAGAGGTGAGAGGGAAAAAGACAAAGAAAGACATCTGCAGCTCTGTTTCACCACTCATTAATCTTTTCCCCTGCAGATGGGGACCAGGGGCTTGAACCTGGGTCCTTGTGCACTGTAATGTGTGGCACTGCCTGGCCCCTGAGATGGAATCTTTTAACTGATTCTATAGCTATATCACAGGTTGTATTTTCATGCTGCTTATTTCTTTCACTGACTTCAAGGAAGGTTGCATGTCAAAAATTTTTTGAATTGTACTAAAATATATCAAATTAGTATATGTATTAAATAATTAATGAAACTTTCAAAACCAAATTCATATGTTTCTCAGCTAAAGTTATGATCATAGGGCAGAAAGTAAATCTGATTTTTCTATAATTTGTTTCATCTCCTGTCTTTAGTATTCTCTGAACAATCTTCTCTAACCTACTTCACTGATAGTAAAGGTAACCGATTAATAACACGTCTGTTAAATTAGGTTTTCAAAACTTTTCAGTTGAGTTTGGGTTTTTTTTTAATCTACCTTAATCCAACCACCAAAAAACAAAAAGATAACTTGTGTAAGGAATACTCAGATCTACTATTAAAGTATTCGTCTTTTTTCAAGAAAAAGGATTTTTCATATAAGTTAGAACTACTGGCTCTGAACAGAGAATTCTAGGTACTAAATCAGGAAAATAATCTGTTGTTTCTTAAAACTGTTAAAGTTTTCATATTTGTGCTGAAGAAAATTACTGACATTTTATTTGTATCAATTTCTCCTTATGAAAATTAGTACCAGTTAGCCTTCTTGGAAGACTGATTTTTGAGAGACAGAAAGCATATCTCACTTTGTATATAGCTCACTTTACATACAGAAGGTCAATTATAATGCAGGGTTTTGAATCAGAAGAATAGCCATGAGCCTGCAAAATACTAAACTGTATTGCCTTACAAGTCTTCAACATTTTGATCAACATTTGACACGTTATATACAGAAAAAGAATGTAATCTATAAATTCACTACAGAAAAGAATTATATCCTATCTGTGATAATTTTATAATTTTCTTTTTTTTCTTCCCTAGAACCTCTACATAATTTCATTGTCTTAGTTAAGGCCAAACTTTTACTTAAGCTAAAGATTTAGGCCCAAATTTTCTGAAACACTTAGTCACAATTAAACTATTTTCTTCTTTCAATTATTGTAATTTATGAGTAGTTTCTGAAATTCTCCTGCTTTGTAATGTCTTCTGATGGAACTATGGTTCTTAAAGCTACCAGTGCACTTTCTTAACGTAAAAATATCACAAACATTTACAGAAACTGTAGATTTGCCCCAAGTATCCCCAATTTTCTGATCCATCTGCCTTAAAGGTCATGATAAAGCTAAAAAAGGATAAAGGGATTATTTAGGAAGTCAGTACTTCTTGTTCATCACGAATTTTTTCCTTTTTTTTATTTGGAGATTAATGGTTTACAGTAAAGTTGTTGGTACATGGATACAATTTCTCATCTCACCAAGACAGGTGTCTACAAAACACTCTCACCACATCATGTTGTCCATCATGTCGTACCAGGACTTGAAAGCCCTCCTTCCCTCCACCCTTCTCCGATTCCTCCATTGAGAGAATTTTAAAACTGGAAAGGAGGTTAAAATCTTACTTAACACAAACTAATGATCTCCAACGCTCATTAAAACCTCCACAGTCTCAGTTAAAACTTGTGGCCATGATTAGCTATTGGACACACACATGTAGTAATATAAAGGCTGTATCATGAGCTAAACATTTAGCTGGAAGATCCATTGACAGCCATCAAAACACATTTTTCTCACTTGAAAACATCTGTATATCTTCATGTAATAATTAGAGATTGCCTGGAAGCAGACACCTGAGTTTTCACCAAAGCAAGAAACTGTGTTTGATAGGAAAAGTTACTGGATGTCTGGTAGTTACGGTACATCTTCAACCTCTACCAGCAAATGGAGCAATGGACAACCACAAAACTCAGTGCTTTCTTTCTTATCAATAATTCAAGTATGAAGATTTTTCCATTCTATTTCAAATGTACTTTCCCATTTCATTGTGCACAAGAATAAAGAAAGTGAACTCTCACCAGAAAGACTGCTTGAATGTTTAAGGTGCTTCTTGATTTTACATATGTGAAAAACAGTTTTTGTCTTGCATAGTTGTCATTGTAAACTGTTTGCTGTTTAAGTGTTAAGCTTCCTCTATAAACAGTTGGCTGCCCTCTGCTGACATAAGTCATAACATAATGAAATGCTTTATTTCATTTACAGACAATGCTAATGAGGAAGAATTGGAAAAGATCAAGTAAGGTAATTCTTAGCATGTAATCTTCCAACTGTTCTGGTTGAGAAGAACTTTCAGCTTCTTTTCCAAATTTCTTTCATACCTCTTTGACACAAAATCTTGTCATTCTTCAGTTATTATTTTTTCCATAAACTTTCAAGCAATGTGATGCTTCTTTAAGTGAATAGAAATGCTACTGATCAGCTGCACTTAAATCATTCTCTTGCTAATCTTCCTGGTCACTTCTCAGCATCATTCTCAGCATCTAGTGTCTGTCATATGTACTACAGGGTCTAGAAAATGTCTTTAATCCAAAATGAGAATAAATTGATGAAGCTAGAATATGAACAATTCCAGAGAAGATAAAAATCCATGAATTTGGGGTGGGGGAGCTAGCTGTTCACTGAAAACTGAGTCTGGACTCTTCTGAACTAAGAGTCTTAATATCACTACACCTTTGGAGTATGTTAGAATAAATTTCATTCATTGTCTCTTCTCACTTCAAGAAATAAATGGTTCAAGGGGGTAGATAGCATAGTGGTTATGCAAAGAGACTCTCATGCCTGAGACTCTGAAGTCCCAGATTCATCCCCCGCACCATCATAAGCCGAAAGAGGGAAGGAGGAAAGAAAAGGAAAGAAATGGTTCTTGGAATGAGAAAATTTTATGTTCCCTATAATTTATTAAGCTCTGGCCCTTCTAATTTGTAAAATATACAAGGTAAAAAAAATAAGCTTCTAATTCATTCAGTGGTGATACCACCCATAGACAGAGAGAATATACAGATGAAACTAAGCTTTTATATGAATACACCTTAGAACAAATCAAAGGCATTTTATTTGCTGGTGTTTGATTTTTTTAGACCCTGAAATATGGCAATCTTTTTTTCCTTCCATTCCAATTTGATCATGCTACTAAGTTTTCTTTAATTTTATCATTCGTGTTATTGTGAATTAAGAAAATATTTATATTGAAGTGTTTCTTAGTCACAGTGATGTTTTAAATTGCCTTAACAAATATTTCTTACAGTACGGTTTCTTCTTAATTCATATAAGATTAAGGACCAAATGAGAGTTTGATTCACAAAAAAGGCCAGGGCTACATTAATAATCACTATTATTATTCTAATAAAATGAAAACCATTTATTAGTGAATGTTGCTGCTAATTCTTAGTGTTTATTGTGGTTTTTACTGACCAAAATAAAGTTTCTAGTTTAAAATAAATGCTTGCACTGTTCTTATTCAAATTAATTTTTTGTTGCTGTACTTTAAAATTGATGTTATGTAAACATGTGTATATTTTAAATTCATGTAATTTCACGGTCTTCAAACTGTGTCTAGATTATTCTGTGATATTTGTGAAAAAATATCACAAACAATTAATACGTAGAATTTTTTTTCTCTTAGTATGTAGTTGAGGCTGGACAATGATGTGCCCAGTAGAATGTGTGTATTACAGTATGCAAGGACTCAGGTTCAAGCCTTGATGCCCACCTATAAGGGGAAGCTTCATAAACAGTGAAGCAGTGTTGTAGATATCTCTCTCTTCTTTCTCCTTCCTCTCCTTCTCCCTCTCTGTCACCCTTTCCTTATCAAATTCTGTCTCCAAAATAAATAATTTAAAATGAAAGTTGTTATCCATATCTAATGCTCAAGCAGGATATTATATATTATATGGTATTTATTATTATTTAGTAGAAATAAAATTATTTATTCATTACAGAAATATACATATATATTATATTATATATATATATATATATATATATATATATATCTCCTCTGTGGGATTACAGAGATAAGGTAGTATTTAAGTAACTGTGCTTCCTGAGAAATTAAGAAGGGTTAAGTGCCTATATTGTGTCATTTTGTGCTCTAATATGCTACTGTTTTTTAGCATAATAGTTTCAGTCTTTCCCATAAAACTATTCTGTGGGAAAGGGGACATGATTTATTCTTATTATATTTTAATAATAATCATCTCCTATTTGATATAACAGTGTTCAATGCCAAAGGTGAATTCATTTATACACAGTCATCCTCTTCTTGGGACTCTTGATTTACAAGACTGAGGTGCTTTTTGTAACAGGGATATGGAAGATAAATGTCTGAAAGCAAGAATGGTCAATATAAAATGTGAGATGATTAATTTTTCTCTTTGTTTTTCCAAAGGTTATGTAACCATGGAAGGGGAGAAACTAAAAGGGCATTATTAATTTGTCTTATTATGCACATCTCCCTGTATAAAGGACATCAGCTTAGTGGCTTTCTCATTCCTCAAATGTCTGCTTATTGTTTTGCCTTGCCTATCATAGATTCTTTCTGCAAAAACCTTATTATTTGTGGCACTTGCATAATGTGGAGTTGCATTTACACTAAAATCAAGAGTTGAATTTTCAACCTAATGACAAGGAAATTGTAATATCTTTCAGAATCACACCTATGTATTATTAATATCTGGAACAAATGTGTTACTATCTAATAGCAATTTGAAAAAAAAAATAATACACCTAAACTTACCTCCAAAAGCAAAACAATGTATAAAACATGTGTTTAAATGCTATGTAAACCAGTATATATTGTGAATTCTGTAGCATCTCATCTGGGGATAACAGTATTTTCTTTTAAAATACACTTCCTGCTTTTCCACAATCAGTTTCTGTCCTGCATATTTTAAATTCTGCCTCATATTAACTTGTTAGAGAAAAATATCATTTTAAATACAGAAAGAGATAAGTCCAACAAAATAGTTCACTTGGATAGTGTGCTACTTTGTCATGTGCCTGACCCAGTTTTAACCACATCTCTTTCACTCACTCTCTATCACTCTGTCTGCTTCTCTGTTTCTAAAAACAAAAAAAATAAATAAAGAAGAATGTTTCCCTAAATGTGGGTAACTGGATAATTATTCCAGTCAAGGGGCTATACTTATGTGACAGAATACATGTTGACAAGGGAATGGACATGCTGTGTTGCAATATTTTTATTCTTTAGAAGAATTTTATCATTGACAATTTATTCTAAGGTTAAAGTATTCAACCAGAAAGTTTCATGAGCTCAGGAGAGATACATGTGTCCTTTGTGAATTTGGGGGGGGGATCAAGTCAAAAATGAACAAAAAAACAAGTAATATTGAAGTAATTGCCTTTTTCAAATAGTAAGTAGCAATAACTTTACATTGTGTGGTGTGTGTCTGTGTGTGTGTGTGTGTGTGTGTGTGTGTGTGTGTGTGCATATGCCTATATGTAGAAGAATGAGTGAGTTTATCAATAGGTAGGATAATAAGATACTTTTTTGTGCTTTCAGTGCATCACTTAAATTACATGAGAAGTAACCATTGTGATAATGTAGAGATATACACATTTCAATTCCTATTCTTAACAATAGTTCATAATAATGATTTCTTGGAAGATTTCATCCTTTGAATATTATAATATAGTCTGTGTGATGATGTCTTATTAGCATAGCTTCTGCTACTTGATGGCTTATTTTTAAATAATACATCTTTTTATAAATATTTCATTATAATCACTTTGCATAATTTTAATGAACTATGAAACACTTAATTCACTGGTTGAATTAAGCGGTTTTAATAAGACTTTTGGCATGGATATTGTTAATTTAAACTAGAAAACACTTTCAAGTCTGCAAATCTGCAGGGTGTAGTTAAACTTGACACCTTGGATGGCATGTTAAAAATGCATCAGTGAAAACCTCTAAGTGCTTTAATTTAAGAAACGATAGAGAAACAGATTAACACATTTTTTAGTATCTCATACAATCAGTCACACATAGTGAGAATTAAGTCATTAACAATTATAACATTCTTTTTACACAAATCTCATGACCCTCACAATAAATAGGCAATTGTTTAAATGATAAATTTATTGACCATGGACTCTCAAAGACTGAAAGAGTCTTTAAAAGAGTCAAAATATGTTTTCTTTGGTGTTTCACTTCAACTTATAAGGAATATATATATGTGTGTGTGTGTGTGTATGTGTGTGTGTGTGTGTGTATTTGATTTTGAAATAAATATAAAAATCTCTTTAAAACCCTTATTTTGCTACTATAATGTACCTGAATCTGTGTTATTTAGGAATGCTATAAAGTCAATTTCATAATTAGATTTACAAAGTATAGCAATGAACAAAGGGTAAATAGTATGAACATTCTATTACTGAGGACTGTATTTTGACCTCAATTAACTGAAATCCTAAAACGTATAATAAACTTGTTTTAAAAGAGATATTAGCATAATGCCAGTAAATATTTGATTATCTCCACAAAATACAAGGAGCCATAATTACATTTTACATTGAGATGATTTTTCTTGCTGTTTTGACAATATTTCCCTATAGGTATAAAATGTCATACATTTTTATGTATTATAATTCATAACTACAGGGATTTGCAGTAGCAATAGCATTACATTTATTTGACCACTCTTGTTGAATTTTTAAAATGTTGCAGTTCCTTTGGGGATCAAATCTGGATGAGGTGGCACGAAGTGAAAGGACAAAATGTAATCTCAAGCAGAAGATGGATTCCATGAGGGCTGTATACTAGTATTAAGATGTTTTATTGTGTGGTCATGGGTTGGTATTCACAAAGCTAATGACCAATTGTGATGACTGTTTTTCCAAGACCTTTTCTGGACAAATCAAATGGAAGGCATTAATATAACTTGGCTTCAAAAAACTGATTGAGCTAGGAGTTGGTTCTTAGTTCATACAAATATGTGTATATGTTTGTGTCTCTCTCTGATGTACCTATCAAGATAAGTGTATGTGTTTAAACACACACACACACATAGATCAAGTGTGTTGCATTTTAAAGTACCCTAAATGTTCACAATAAAAGTAAATTATAATTTTGTGTGAACTCTGCTTTTGAAACCTTAGTTGATAGCAATTACATCTGTGAATGCATTTCTACATACAATTCCATAAATGTACACATAACAGTGTGTGTGTGTGTGTGTGTGTGTGTGTGTGTGTGTGTGTTTTAAGATAACATGTTTAGAAAAATAAAAACCAAAGCAAAGCCCTTCTTCAGTTCTATGACATCCTCTGGGGCACTGAATTTTTTCTCTTCACTATTTTAAAGGACAGTTGAAGTTGCAGAGAGAGTCATCTTTATGTTTTTAATGAATATCAACGATATAGATACAAATTTGAGTAATTTGCAAAATGGGATTTCATCATGAGTTTCTATTTAAGGCCTGGCCCTATTCTAAATCACCTATTAATAGGCTTAGCCAGCTTAACAGCCTCCCTTCAGAGAGTGGGACTGTACCTACTATTATTCTACATTGAGGGCAAGGTCCTGTAGAGGCTCACAAGACAGTTTGTGATGTTCCTGATGGAGATGACCACATCTGAGAACCACAGCTTTGATTAACAGTCTTACTAGAAAAGTCTGTGTACTGATTACTTATGCATTTATTTGCTTGCTTACTTTTTGATGACAAAGAAGTATTGATAAAAGGAATTTTTGTGTCTATAAAAACATGCCAGGGTTGGAAGGTGGCACTTTCAGTAGAAAGCACGTTACCCTACACAAGGACCAAGGTTCAAGCTCCCGTATCCCACCTGCAGTGAGGAGCAGAGAAGCAGTGCTCCAGGTGTTTCTCTGTCTCCTTCCCTCTCCATTTCTGTCTGTGCTATAAAAATAATGATAAATAAAAATATTTTTAGATAATGCTATATAATCAGGCACACTACTTTATTTTAACATTTTTGACTCTGACTTCACTATTAAAAACCCCTTGTAAATGGTTTGACTAAGGAAGAGTTGGTGAATTCTAATAGTCTGCATGGTATCTATCAGCCATTCTCATTATGACGAATTAAAAAGTATCATTTTAAGTACAATTTTAATGCTAATCTTTCTTCATCTGGTAGCAAAGTCCTTTAAGATATCTATGAAGTATTTGTAAAGCTTACAAGCACATCATATTTATTTGCCAGAGAAAAATGACATGGATTTTAGTCTTATTTCTCATAAGGAAAAGTATAGCTTCTAGATTTTTTAAAAATACAAAATCTGGCTGTTTTAAAGTCCTACTAAACATTTATTATTGAGATTAGTATATGCAGCTCTTGTACGCAAAAAGTAAAGTTTAAAAAGATTACCAGGGATCTTATTATTTTAATAAATTTTATATTTCAGTAGAAAAAGTTTAATTCATTATTCATGAATATTCAAGAATAATTTAATAATTTTACTTTATCAATTTAGTGTCTCTTCTGTTTACTCTTGATGTAACTTAATAGTTTTATTTAAATCACATGAAAGATTTATTTATGAGGACGGGAAATAGATCATCACTCTGGCATAAATGATTGTTGAGTGATGAAACTTATGACTTCACACAGCCATGTCAGGTGATCTCTAGCCACTATGCTAACTCCTGGGAAGCTAATCTTAGCACTTTAAAAATCTTTCCTCACTGCAGACTCTTGTCTCAACAGAGATTGGAATGTAACAAGTTTCTTCAATTGAGATTTAAGACAAATCTCTGGAATGTATGAGTTTATTCTGTCTTACCCTTTATTTTATTTTTTTAAATGCACACTTGTTAACAACCACGATTGTAATGCCAGGTGTTTTTTCTATTGTTCTTATTTTTTTTCTATTTATATTTTTAAATTTATTTTCCCTTTTGTTGCCTTGTTTTTTATTGTTTTAGTTATTATTGTTGTTATTGATGTCATTGTTGTTAGGACAGAGAGGAATGGAGAGAGGCAAGGAAGACAGGAGAAGAGAAAGATAGACACCTGCACACCTGCTTCACTGTCTGTGAAGCGACTCCCCTGCAGGTGGGGAGCCAGGGGCTCGAACCGGGATCCTTACACTGGTCCTTGAACTTAGTGCCACGTGTGCTTAACCCGCTGCGCTACCGCCCGACTCCCTCCTATTGTTTTTATTATCACTAATAATTCTAATTAAAGTAAGGCCTTGGCTAGTTTGTTGTGAACTGTATATTCATTAAGTGCAAAAAAATGGCATGAGAATGCAAAAGAAAATTAAGTTGTTTCATTTGAAATAAAGATATAAATTTACACGACTATAGAATATAAAAAGAAATACACATTTTAATTGTTGAATAATGACAATATTTAAGCATGATGTGAAAACCATACCCTAGGAAATTCAGTGGACCCAAACTTGTCTAATAGTTTTATTTCTCAAATTTTAATAGTGAATCCTGAGTTTTAAATCTTGATAATTGAACCCTCCCTCAATCTTTTTTGCTCTTTTCATAACAGCCACATAACTAGGTCAGTAATTTCTGTGTTCCTCTTAAGAATTTAAATAAGGAACTGATGATATTTTAGTACAGTTACTGGCGATAATCTAGACTTTAAATGATCAATAATACTTTTAATGCTATGTATCATCTTAGTTGTTGTGATTATCTTCTATCTGAAGCTGAAACTTTTGCATGTATTTAAGTTAATATAATAGATTTTTATTTAAGATACCACTAATTTCTGTTGTAGATCATGTTTTATTGACTGTGAGAAAATTATTTTTCTAGAAACTTGAATCATTGAAAGAATTTGGTAATTAGGCATTGGCCTACAGGATTTAGACTTTTAAGGCATATAGTTTCACACCTGTGTATATGTGTGTACAATTTATCACACCCACCAACAGAGTTCCTTTGACCCTCTATGGTTACCATAACCATAGTTTTCACAAAGTCCAAGAGAAAAAAAATCTTTTTAATATTACTTTGAAATTTTTCCACATGTTGCTAAACATGCATTAACTAGAAATTAACTGGTGGGTGGGGGAGGGGGAGAAGAAAATAACTGGGCAAAGTAAGAAGAAATTTGACAATGTGAAAGAGAGGACATGTATCTTATTTAAATCTAGAATAAGTTTCTTTGAATTCAACAGTAGTATAGCATCAAAAAGGGTTGCAATGATTTCATCTGAGGTTTGTGTTTCAGTGTTATCAAATGCATATATATATATATATAATTTTTTAAATTTTTTTATTTATAAAATGGAAACATTGACAAACCCATAGGATAAGAAGGGTACAGCTTCACACAGTTCCCACCACCAGACATCCATATACCAATCCCTCCCCTGATAGCTTTCCTATTCTTTAGCCCTCTGGGAGTATGGACCCAAGATCATTGTGGGATGCAGAAGGTGGAAGGTCTGGCTTCTGTAATTGCTTCCCCGCTGAACATGGATGTTGACAGGTCGATCCATACTCACAGCCTGTCTTTCTCTTTCCCTAGTGGGGAAGGGCTCTGGGAAAACAGAGCTCTAAGGGACATTGGTGGGGTTGTCTGTCCAGGGAAGTCTGGTCACATCCTGCTAGCATCTGGAACCTGGTGGCTGAAAAGAGAGTTAACATACAAAGCCAAACAAATTGTTGGACAATCATGGACCTAAAGGCTGGAATAGTGCAGGTGAAGCGTTGGGGGCTCCTTCATTTTGTAGATAGCTAGTAGGCATATTTTAGTTATATTTCAAAGGGCCTGTATCTATACTAGTGGTTTTTTTGTTTGTTTGTTTTTTTGTTTTTTGCCTGAGCCTGAAATCTGATATGCAGGTGAATCCTAATTATTGTCTGGAGAGATGATGTCCTGGCTGGGAAAAGGACCAGAAAGCTGGATCAGGGAAGAGAGTAGCTCCCCAGTATGGGAAAGGGGTATAAATATTACTGTAAACCCCATCAATTTGATGTGATCTGGGGCCCATAATTAGCTTAGGAGCCTGTATGACCTCTACACCCCTCTAGATCTGAGCTCACATTCTGTGGTCATGAGTAGAAACATCCCTTTGTTAGGATTTGCTGTATTATACACACCCTCACCATATTTCATGTCCTTTGACATTGCTTGCTGCTATATTTTTAATGTCCTTTTCTATTAGCACTGGTACAGTAACTCACCTGGGAGGCTGCCAGCTTTGTCATACATGCAACCCAGGTTCACGTCTAGGCCCTACCACACTGTGGGAAACTTTGGTAGTGTGATGTCCTCCTTCCTTATTTCTTCCTCTCCCCTCTCTCTCCTTCCCCTTCTCCTTCCCTTTCTCCTCCCTCTCCCCTTCTTTCCTTCCCTTCTTTCCTTCCCTTCTTTCCTTCCTTTCTTCCTTCCTTCCTTCCTTCCTTCCTTCCTTCCTTCCTTCCTTCCTTCCTTCCTTCCTTCCTTCTTCCCTTCCTATTTGATAAGACAGCAAGAAGTTGACAGGCAGGGAAAGAGAAAGAGAGAAACCTGTAGCACTGCTTTACTACTTCACTGAAGCAGGTGGCAAACGGGTTTTTGAATGCAAGTCCTTGCACATGGTTCAAGACTTTTTTTCCCTGATGACCTCTGACGCTGGTCATACTACCTAGCTGAAGTAACTTGGGAGCATGCAACTAGTTTCATTATATTTCCTGGAACAGCACAGGTGCATTGATCAGATATTCTCTGTATTAATTCTAGTTCTCAATTTACATTCCCTTAATTCTTGCACATCCTAAGGTACCTCGTTCTTATATTTTACAATGATTCACTTAGAGACACGGTACAAAGAGAAATTAAAATTTAAAGAATGTGTATATGATTTAAATCTTGTTTATAAGTGATTTCTTATGTGTTTCATTTTTTAACATTTGTGTTTATTATTATGTTTTAATTATTTATATTGCATAGTATTCTACATTTCATATTATTATTGTTATTCAATTACTGGATAGAGACAGAGAACAGTTAAGAGGGAAGGGAAAGGTAGAGATGAAGAAATAAAGAGAGAGGCCCACAATATATCTTCACCCCTTGAGAGCTCCCTCCATCACTAGTGGAGAATCAGAGACTTGAAGCTGAGTCCTTCCTCACTGTAACGTGTGCTCTAAGTGGGTACACCACTGTCGGGCACATGTAAGTTGATTTTTTTTTATTTCCAAATTTTGAATTGACGTCACTTCATAAATGTCTGAAGACTAAGTAGTAAAACATCCACGATGAATTCATAGCTTTGTGTCTGGGATCTTTTCAGGCTGATAGCTACCCTTATTAGTTTTCCTTCTTTTGGAAAGCCCAGTAGCCACCCTTATCAGTATTTCTGCCTTTCCAATTTGGTGGTGGATGAGGTATGTTGGTGCATATTTGGGAGGAGATATGCTATTACATGTCTCAGACAACTGTCCTATAAAATACATTTATTTAATAAAATTAAAAATAAATCATTTTATGCATCTATAGTCACTTACCATTTGTATTACATTGTGTTGCATTACATAATACCAGGAAGTTTTAGTAAATAGTCCACATTTGAAAGTGTCATGTTTATAAGTAAGATTTCTGTTATTCTTTAAAATATTCTGAATTTCTGTGGTGTTAAATTGTTTTGCTAGAAGGAACTAATATTTGTTAGAAGGAAGCTAATAGCTGCTTTGCTTCAAATCATAAGATATGTTTAAATAGTTTGATTGTACTTTCTTTAATAAATTGTTAGACCCTGACATCTATTAATTAACCATTTAAAAAAAGGTAAGTAGAGTCTTAAAACATTACAGAAACAATCATCTCTAAGCTTTACTGCTATAAAAATCAAATACTAATAAGGTAAAGTAACTTTAATTTAGTCACTACAAAAATTACAGTTAATAAACATCCCAAGTGTCTGTAAGATGTATAATTGAGGGAGGGGATTCTGTTTGGCTAATTAAGTCATCTCAAGAACACATCAAAATTTAGCTAAATATTTGTTTGTTTTTAGGAACTCTCAGAAAATGAAGTGGTTGGATCTTATTTCTCTGTGAAGTCTTTCTTTTGGAGGGTAATGTTATGTTGAAATTCAATATTTTGATTTTCTTGATTTTTTTTCATCCTAGATAATTTTGAAAGTCAAATGTGAATTAAATAATTTTTAAATAATTTAAAAATAATTTTTGTAGGTTCTCAGAGATATATTTTCATTTCCTTTCTTTAACTTTTACTCTGTCACCTTTTCCTCATCGTAATATATTTGATATATTAGTTTGAAGGCTTTTTCCCAACTTCTGATAGCTATCAGTTCAGGGATCTTCCAAGAATAGGATGAAGTTATCTAGAAGGTTCTTAGGTCCTTTTGTCCTTTCATGTAAAAGACAAATTTACTTGTATTATAGTGATTGTATAATAGATGCAGTGTTCTATTTGAAAAGGAAAAATCCTATGGATTAGAACATAGTAACTTGATTTTTTTTTATTTAAATAAAAAAAAAAGATTTCCACAAAGGATCTGTTTTAAATGCTATTGCAATTTCATAATATTTACTCTTTTCATGAAAACATCAGGAATTCTGCCATCCTTTCTTTCTCTGAACTGATTCTGCATTATACACGGCACAGCTTATTACTAGTGTACTTACTGTACCTTTAAGAGTTTACGTCTTTCTTTGAAAATCTACACTTACTACATTATTACCTAGCAATAGACATTGCAGTGCAAACACTACTTTCATAAGGCTTTGCCTTTTTCTTTTCTTGACTCTTAAACTACTATGACTGAAAACTATCTTTCTTCTTTGGAATTTTAAGATGTGTTGAAATGTCTCTGATGCTGATTGCCAGGTACTATGTTACATACTCACTCGACCAGTATGGAAGTTTAAGCCACATCTATACATCCTCTGTTTCCTTCTCTTCTAATACTTTTTCTTTTCCAGCCTTTCATTAAGCAACTCTTGTTAAATGAATTTGTTTATTTCTCTGAGACAAAGAATGACTAGAACTAGAGCATTACTATACTATATGCTTTGCCCAGGCTGTTGTGAGAATATTTTACATAGAGCTGCTTCATTTCCTGCGTCTACTACCATGAGCACAAGAGAATGGATATTTTCCGATTTCCAATGACCTGACATGGGAGGTTTGATTATTGCTTGTCTTTGTTTGTATGTTTGTTTGTTTTTTGCAAACAATTTTGCACCTTATTTTGTCTCTTAGCCAGCTACAAGTATGGTTGATTCACATGGCACAGGCTTTGTTGGTTTGTTTCCAAGACAACAGAATTCAAGAGTCTGCTGTGTTTATTTTGCTGTTGATGCAGCTGATGTAAAGACTGGTTACTATGAATAGTAACTTTACATTAGGACCAACTGCATCAGTAATACTTGCTATTTGCACATTAATCTTCCATTCATCAGTACTTTTCACCTGGCTGTATTTATCTTAAATATTCTTTATTAACCCCTTTCAGTTTCTAGAGCTATCTTGTTTTAGAATAACAAATATCAAAATAAAAGTATAGCTTTTTAAAATCATAGCCCCTATGGTATGGTATTCTTTGTGAGCATATGTACTGGGTTACAAACAAATTGGATCAGGGCAGGGGAGATAGCATAATGGTTATACAAACAGACTCTCATGCCTGAGGCTCCTAAATCCAGGTTCAATCCCCCGCACTACCGTAAACCAGAGCTGAGCAGTGCTCTGGTGCTTCTCTCTGTGCCTCTCTCTCTCTCTGCATTTCTCTCAAAGATAAAATAAATAGAATATTTTACAAAAAAAAATAATGTCACTTACTATACTATGAGGAAACAAAAGGCAGAAAAGTGATGCCCTTAACATGGGGGAACTGGGTGATATGATTAATATTCAAAATCTCTCCCTCTCTCCCTCTCTCCCTCTCTCTCTTTGACTGTAATAGAAATGAATGCTTTGGGGGCATATGACTTTAAGTAGCAGACTTTCTTTTGGGGCTGGAGATGAATAGAGATGCTAGTGTATAAGTAAAGCTGTCCCTAATTTATTTATTTATTTATTTATTTATTTATTTTGATTTAGTAATGATCGACAAGACCACAGAATAAGAAGGGTACAATTCCACACAATTCCCACCACCAGAACTCTGTATCCCATCCCTTCCATTGGAAGCTTTCCTATTCTTTATCCCTCTGGGCGTGGACCCAGGATCATTATGGGGCGCCCCTTAGTTTATGTTTACTGACATCACTTTTAGAATCTTCCCGCATTATATGATCCTTCTTTGCAACTCTTTAAGCCACTAGTAGATGATACATTTGAGGGCATGATGTGTGATGCTTCATTTTACAAAGTCAGAAAAGTAGTGACCAAGTCCACATTGAATGACTAAGCTTTAGTAATCATTTTCAAAGGTCATAATGATAGCCCGTTTCGCTGCTCTTTGTGCAATCTTTATATTCTGATAAAAGTTTAGAGCAGAAGTATAAAAGGGGATTTGCCATAAACATTTTCAGAAATCTAGAAAACCTAAAATATCTCAGGTAACAATTTTAGAAGGTAAAGCTATGTTTCATGCATTAAGCAGAATGTGTTTTCAATGAAAATTGTACTAGATCATCTATAAACATTTGTATATCTGTCCAGAGGAGAGGAGCTGTGTTAAACTGAGTAAAACTGAACACTAGTAAGAGGCCTTTCAGTGAATATCAGTCCTATTTTCTATATCTAAATTTTCCTGACAGAAAAGTAATGGAGAGAGAAGTCTGAATTGACCCAGAGAGATTCCAATTTTCTAAAAGCATAACATTTATAATTCATCAAAACATTAAGCAATAAAATGGCAACTGCTATGTTTCTCATGACAGTAATAATTATGTGACATCAGTTGGGTACTTTTAGTCAGAATGTCATTAGATACTTTTAACTTCACACTAAGAGATTTTAACTTAGTTTAGTGAAGTTCTTTCATATGCTTAGTAAATTTGAATTTCTTCCCAGTTATTGACATTAACTAGACATTTAGATTCCAATGGCTGATGGATAATTGATAAAAATCATCTTATGAAAACACTGTAGTGAATTAAAGAGAAATTTTAATATTATTTATTGGAGAAGATATACCAAGATATCTCATATGTAGAACAATCAAAATATGAACTGAGCAAAGAACAGTGCATAGAATATAGTACAATTTGGAGCTATGTCAGAGTGCTAGTATATGATGGGGTTAAACAAAAGTAGTGGGGGGGGGGGGCTGCGGGCAGTGGTGCAACAGGTTAAGCGCACATGGTGAAAAGTGCAAGGACCAGAGTAAGGATTCCCGGTTTGAGCCCCCGGCTTCCCACCTACAGAGGGGTCATGTCACAAGAGGTGAAGAAGGTCTGCAGGTGTCTATCTTTCTCTACCCCTTCTCTCTCTATTACTTTCTGTCCTATCCAACAACAACAGTGATGGCAACAATACCAATAAATACAACAAGGACAACAAAATGGAGAAAAAAATAGCCTCCAGGAGCAGTGGATTTGTAGTGCAGGCACCAAGCCCCAGAAATAACACTGGAGGCAAAAAAAAAAAAAAAAAAAGTAGGGTTGAAGGAAGATCATGCAGACTAAAGAGAAGAGATTGGCCTTATTAAGTAAGAAAGTGATCTTTGTGAGGCTGGGTGGTAGAGCACCTGCTTAAACACACACATTACCGTACATGACGACCTGGGTTCAAGCCCCTGGTCCCTACCTGCAGGAGGGAAGCTTCATGAGCAATGAAGCAGGTCCACAGATATCTCTCTTTCTCTCTCCATGTTTATCTCCCCATCCTCTCTCAATTTCTGTCTGTACTATGAAAGGGGGGTGCAGGTGGTGGGGCACCTGGTTGAGTGCATGTATTACATGTGCAAGGACTCGGGTTAGAGTCCCCAGTCCTCGCCTGCAGGGAGAAAGCTTTGTGAGTGGTGAAGCAATGCTGCAGGTGTCTCTCTGTCTCTTTCCCTCTCTATCACCCCCTTCCCTCTTGATTTCTGGTTGTCTCTATCCAATAAAGATAATAAAAAAATAAAAAGGGAAAAAGAAAAAGTTTGAGAGAGAGAAGAATCCTAAAATGTCTACATCTGGGGGCCAGGTGGTGGAGCAGCTGGTTAAGCACACACATTACAGTGCACAAGGACCCAGGTTCAACCCCCCCCCCCAACCTGCAGGGGGAAAGTTTCACAAATGGTGAAGCAGGGCAACAGGTATCTCCCCCTCTCCCTCTTTACCTCCTCCTCCCCTCTCAAAATTCTCTCTGCCTCCATCCAATAATAAATAAATAAAATATATATTTTAAAACAAAGAGAAATGTCTACACCTGGACAGCTTAAATGTATGTAACACATAAGAAATCTCCAGCTAGGGAGTCGGGTGGTAGTGCAGCAGTTAAGTACAGGTGGCACAAAGCACAAGGATTGGCATAAAAATCCCAGTTCCAGCCCCCTGGCTCCTCACCTGCAGGGGAGTCGCTTCACAAGCGGTGAAGCAGGTCTGCAGGTGTCTATCTTTCTCTCCCCCTCTCTGTCGTCCCTCATCATCTCTTCTTATAATGTCTTTAGCATCATGTGATTAAATGTGTGCTGTGAAATTGAGGGAGTGACACAGTTGCTTTAAAGACAAAGGCAGTGTCTTTCACTCCAGTTTCAGTGTCTGAATCCCCTTAGGAAGAATTAGTAATAAAAACAAGTAATAAAACCCAGTATAACAACAGCTGAATGTGTCTTTACCCATTGTTAAATATAAGTAGATGTTTTAGGATTGTATATATTTTCATCAGGGTCAAGAATAATACATAATTTCTATGATTAGTAGTCTAGTATTTTGAACAGTAGAGTTACCATATTTTATTAACTAGAATTGGAATATAGAAGTGCTCTCAGTTTATAATCATGATCCTTCAACTTCTCTGCCTAATTAGTAGACATTCAAATGGAATATTTAGTATAGTTTGCTGAATAATATATGATAACATTATTACCACCTGCTAAGTTTTACTTCAAGTCCCTGATTATTCTTTTTTGAAAACCTATACCCAAGGATTTGTTTCATCCAAACATGACAAAGTGTTTCAACAAATCATCTCCTTTTGTTATTTTCATTTTTCCAGTTTTAATTTATTTCTGTCTTTCATTCTTTCTTTTTCCCCTGTTTTCTTACTTTCTTTCTCCCGCACTCCCCACTGTCTCTCTAGCTGGCACCAGGTTTGTCTCTCCTGGAGCGCAGTGCCTGAATGTGAATCTACAACTCCTAGCAACCATTGCCCCACCCTTACCTCCCTCCTTATTTTACAATATAGAGAAACATTAAGATGGAAGGGGAGATAGAAAGTGAGAGAGAAAGAGAGAGAGAGTTCTACAGCACTTGCTTCACTATTTATGAAGCTTCTCTCCCCAGCAGGTGGGGACCTGGGGTTTAAGGCTGTGTCATTGTGCATGGTAACATGTGCACATAAACTAGTGTGCAACTGCTCCTTTAAAAACTCCTTTATTTTTCACATCGTGAATCTCTAAGGCTCGTAGGCATGAGGAATCATCAATTAGATATCAGCAAAAGCAAATTCAAACATCAAGTGTTGCCAATTTCTGAGCCACTCACCTGCTATTAGAACATTTATCTTTTCTGTGCTTCAGTTTCTTTAACTTAAAAAAATACTTGAGAAAAAATACTTTCTTTAACTTAAAAAAATACAAGAGAAACCTTGGAGTATGAAAATTTCAGCATATAATAGCTGCTCAGTAAATACTTCCTGCATATTCTAACCTCTTTCAAGCTGACCTAATCAAATCTTTGTTGATAATGATTAAAGCTGATCACTTCTTATAGTACTACTGCTTGAAATTGTCTTAGCTCCTGTACAACTCATTCAATATAAACCTTCAGCTCCTCCGTGATAGTTTTCTTCCAGTATTTCATGTCTGCCTTTCTTAATCCATCTCTTGCTGCTTTTGCTTTAACTGATGAAACCATTTAGGGTGCTTTTTTTGTAGCAAAAGAAACAAAGTAGAGTTTTATGAGGAAACAAAGTAGACTTTTATGTGGGTCCCCCCCCCTTTAGAGTTGACTCTTAACAACAAAGCATTCACATGTGGGATGCAGTTCACATAATCATATCTATCGTCTGTCCATATAACGTCTTTTTCTCAAGTTGGAAACATTCTCCAAAATAGGTTGGAATAGGAGACTAGGGGATTGACTCTTTTTGCATGATTTCCCTTACTATATTTCTTTTCACTGCTGCAACTATTAATAAAATTCAAACTGCTCCAATAGAATCCATTGCCTTTTAGTGGCTGGATTTTATTCTCTTGACCTATGCAGTATTACACTACTAAAGGAAAAGGTGTCTAGAAATTGTATCATTGCATTTGTGCTAGATGATGTCTCCTGACAGTGACTTGAAAAACAAATATGTGTTTTCTTTCTAATGCTTTTTGAAGAGTAATACTAAGCTCTTGATTCAAATGAGGTGTTGTAGTTGTACAAAGCTTTAACGAGCAGCTCTGATCATTCATTTCCATCCAGACGCACAACAGGCCTGCTTTTCCTGTCCAGGGCTTCAGCAGAATAGCTCTTCCGAGTGTTTATAACCAAAATGCACAAGTAAGTTCACTGTTTTGTTTTGCTTTTTTTTCTGAGCTTGCATGACTTGTGAACTCTGCAGGCCAATTTACTGTCCTGAAAACCCATTCCCTATTCTAACTTTATGAACATATGAAAAGAAATTAAAATCCTATTTCTTTTTCAAGGAGATTATGAAGTTAAGTACTATTCCCTTACAAAGGTCTGCTCACTAGATCATAAAAATCTTCCTTGAGGTACATGCCATTAAATAATTACATCAGACCTTAAAATTGGTGGTGTTACCTGGCATTCTGATATGCATTAGTAAGTCTGAATGCAGATGAATATTCCTTATGTGAGTGAAAATTAAATTTTGGTGTGCAGAAGAATCCCATGGGACATACTGGTACTATGTGTGCTCAACCGGGTGCCCCACTGCTCAGCTTTTAGGAACATATTTGAAAGTGCACCAGGTCCTTTGCTCCATAGAACTGAATCACTTCTGGGAGGGTCAGCCCCAGAGATTTCAGCAGATCGCCTACTAAAGATTTGAAACTACTGTTTGGATTGTGTGCTGCTTTTCTCTATGTGCCACCCAGATTTGATTCTCTGGCCTCCACTGCATCAAAGGAAGTTACCCTGCTGTGGCTTCTTCCCTCCCCCCTCTCTCTTTTCCCCTCTGTCTAGCTCTTTCCATCTAGAAAACTAGTTTAACCTCCTCCAAAAAATTTTCGAATATCATTTCCTCTTTTTGTAGGATTTGCTCTTGATCTGGGACTGAGTCAGCTCCCTTTTATTCTTCCCTATTGTTTTTCTTTCCCTTCTCAAAGGAAATTCTATTTCAATGGGAACAGAGATGAATACCTTTACTTTTAACAACAAAGTACCAGTGGTGTGTATGATATTTTTATTCAATTATGTTCTGCATTTGTTTAGTATTCCTTGTTCTTCAGGTGCTCAATAAATAGTTGTGGTTGACTAATCACCAGTAAGTAATTCAGTAAATGTGTTATTTAGATACATCCTATCAGAAAAGTATTAACAAGGATATAAAATCATAAATGAACTTAACATAATTTTTTCAGTAAGTTTCTATTTCTTACCCCCCCCCTTTTGTTGCCCTTGTTGTTGTAGCCATATTGTGGTCATTATTGTTGTTGATGTCATTCGTTGTTGGATAGGACAGAGAGAAATGGAGAAAGGAGGGGAAGACAGAGGGGTAGAGAAAGATAGACACCTGCAGACCTGCTTCACCACCTGTGAAGCGACTCCTTTGCAGGTGGGGAGCTAGGGACTCGAACCGGGATCCTTATTCCAGTCCTTGTGCTTTGCATCACACATGCTTAACCCGCTGTGCTAGGACCCTGAGCTAGGGCCTGACTCCCTCTATTTCTTACTTTAAATGCTCCAAATATCCAGAACAATCTGCTTTCTGAGCTAATATAGTTATAAATAGGGTTAAGTAAAGAGCTTTAGTGAGCATGTATAGTATTCATGTCATTGACTGAGCAATGTTTGAAATTATATTAATAAATAAGATTGTTTAAACTTAAGAGGAAACTGGTGTGCATGCACCAGCAAACTTTTAATGAAGGCAGCCTCATATTTGTAGCTGCCTGCATTTTTCCAGAAGCGAGGGCTATTAAACCAAAGGTCAAGGGGCCAGGAGCCGGGCAGGCATTCACAACCTGGTAGAGCGCACATCTTGCTATGTGAGGAGGCTTAAGTTCAAGTGCAACACCACCTGGGAGCATCGTGGACAGCTCTGGGGGAGCTCTGTAGGTGATGGGGGTTTTCCTCTAGTTTCTGTCTCCTCTCTGTGTCTGCCCTTTCCTGTCACCTTTATTTCCCTTCCTCCCTGCTCCCCCTCTTTCAGAAAATTAAAATTATAAAAAGCCATGGGCTTCCCCCCAGAACTTCTGATACTATTAGTCTTGGATGGGGATAAAGAACTTTACTGTCTAGCAAATTCCCAGGTGATGTTGATTCCGTTGATTTGTAAATCACTTCTGTGAGAATTCTGCTTTTTTTTTTTTTTTTTTTGTAACGAAGTAACAGGTGACTCAGATGAAAGCTTGGAAAACATCAAAGTTAGTGGTTTACAATGTTATGCTTTGTGCCTTAGCTGTGAAATTCTGCTCCTTGCCACTTTTTCAATAAGCTCCTTGAAACTTTGTCTTTATCGATAAAAGCAATAAATGACTATTTTAGGCAATCTAGTTCTTCTTTGTTTATAAAATATACATTTTCCTTTAAGAAAAGACTTTTAAACATTTTTATTATCTTTATTTATTCAATAGAGACCATTAGAAATTTAGAGGCAAGGGAGAGATAGAGTGACAGAGAGACACCCGCAGACCTGCTTCACCACTTGCAAAGCTTTTTCCCCTGCAAGTGGGAACTGGGGGCTCAAACCCAGGTCCTTGTGCATTGTATCATGTGCGCTTAAGCAGGTGCACTACCGTATGGCCCCAAAATATACCTTTTTCCTGTGCAAGTCCACCAGCACAGCCACTTCCCCTTGCCCTCATAAATAATGGTGTTCTCAGTAAACACAAGGCATCGGAGTATACTCTGCAAGCCACAAATAAAAGAAAATTAAGGCCCAGAGAAAGACCAACATTCTTGAATCACTAGGCCAGAAATTTCTGGGAAAATACAGGTGTATGCTCGTAGTAAGCACTTGTCTCTTCTACTATTGGTATCCAATGCTTTTATCTTTGCTGTTTATAATTTTATTTCAAATGTATGTAATACATAGTTCAATTGAAATGTTGCCGGTTTCATTACTTCTGCAGCCACTCAAACAAATAACAGCTGAATTATGGTGTTTGTAGAAAAGTATCATTTTTTTAACCAAAAAATAGCTAAAGGAAAATTAAAAAAAAAAAACTTTTTAAAAATGTGGTGCAGACATCAGTCCCAGGGTCATGCATATGTGCTTATCACTGAGCCATCTCTCGGGGGCCTCTTTTTTATGAAAGAGGACAGAAAGAGTAAAACATCAAAGCCCTGCTCCACCATCAATGGGGCTCCCTTAGTGCTGTCCATGGTACTTTCATGTAGTGGAAAGGATTGATTTCAAGATTCATGTGTAGAAGATGTCTGCTCTACTGCTGAGATACATCCCCACCTGCCAAGTCACTTAGAACATCTTATCTGGCTAACCTCTGGGAACACTCCTCTCTCTCTCTCTCTCTCCCTTTCATGAAGGTTTTCTTTTTTTATTTATAAAAAGGGAACACTGACAAAATCATACTATAAGAGGGATACAGCTCCACACAATTCCCACCACCAGAACTCTGTATCCCATCCCCTCCCCTGATAGTTTTTCTATTCTTTATCCCTCTGGGAGTATAGACCCAAGGTCATTGTGGGATGCAGAAGGTGGAAGGTCTGGTTTCTGTAATTGCTTCCCCACTTAACTTGGGTGTTGACTGGTCGATCCATACTCCCAGCCTGACTCTCTCTTTCCCTAGTGGGGCGGGGTTCTAGGGAATCAGAGCTCTAGGACACATTGGTGGGGCTGTCTGTCCAGGGAAGTCTGGCTGGCATCATGGTAGCATCTGGAACCTGGTGGCTGAAAAGAGAGTTAACATATAAAGCCAAACAAATGGTTGACTAATCATGAACCTAAAGGCTGGAATAGTGCAGATGAAGAATTGGAGGGTTCACTTAATTTCCACATTCAGTAGCTCTGACTTTGTGAAGCAATATTTCCCCTTTATCCTCTCCTTATCCTCCCAAGTTGTTTTGGACATATTCATCCAGTTTATAGAAAATAACAGTTTGCAGGCGCCAGATGGTGGCACACCATGTTAAGTGTACATAGTATAAAGCTCAAGGACCCACACAAGGATCCCAGTTCGAGCCCCCGGCTCCTCACCTGCATGAGGGTCACTTGAAGTGATAAAGCAGATATGCAAGTTTCTTTCTGTCTCTCTCCCTCTCTATATCCCCCTTCCTCCCTCTCAATTTCTCTCTGTCCTGTCAAATAAAATGGAAATAGGGCCTGTAGGAGCAGTGGATTCATGTGCAGGCACTGAGCTTTAGCGATAACCCTGGGAGTAAATAAATAAATAAATATAACAGTCTGTGAGGCCTAGGATAGTTCGTCTGGTAGGGAGCATGCATGTCCTGGGTTTGTGCAAAAAAAAAAAAAAAAGGAAGTCCAGAAGTAGTGAGGTTAAATATACATGTGATATAAAAAGGAAAGGCAACTTATAACAACAAATGGCATGAGGTAAAGCCTCCATTAAATTCACTTTATTTCTGGGAAAGCATGACAATTGACATTTCTCTTACTTCTCACTCTAGAGGTCAAATTATGTTTCTTATGATTAATGGATGAGTAAGTAAGGATTTCAGACAAGCTATTATTAAGTTAGCATTGCTTACTTAAATTGCTATGTATCCTGGACTGTACCCAACTATTGAAGTAAAACAGTGACTTCTGCTTTTACAGTACATAGAAAAGTGTCAGTATGTTCATGAGTTAAGTTTAAATATTGTAACTGTAAATGCATGTGACATATAACAGAAAATGGAAAAAGTGATATTAAGTGTCATCTATGTAGGGAAATCTAAACTGGAATGTAACTTCAAATATAATCAACTCGCTTTTCTGAAAAATACCTTTCATCAACATTATACTTAAATCATGATTACTTTGAAATCTATGAAAAGTCTTTCCTAGTAATTTTTATTGAGGGAAAGTCAGGAATAAAGGTCAGAAGACTGGATTCTAATTACATCTAGTATATGTTACCCCAAGTACTCTAAGCCTCAAATTCTTTATCAGTAAAATGAGAGTAACACACCTAGTCTTCATACTCTATAATGTTTTAGTGGAAGCCAAATGATACACATAGATACTTTTAAATTATAAACTCTATGTATATGGGTAGTTGTCAAGCCTTTGGTCTTCATTAAAATAATTTATTTTATTTATTTGCCACAAAATCTGGTTTCCCTCTTTACCACTCATACCCCTTAATAAAAGTTGCCAGGTACAAATTTTAGAATCTGATTCTCTAGAGTTTGATGTTAGAGACAGTTTTAATAGCAGAAAAGTGGCTTAAGCGACAGTCATACTCCAAAATCTATTAGTACATTATACTATAAGTAGAAAGTCAAATCATAAAACTTAAAAAAAAAGATATCCTTGCAGATTTCTTGGTGAAGTGAACTTAAACTGCTATTTTAATTGAGAAGTCCTTGTTTCAGCCAAGATCTGAAGTAGAAAGTCGATGTTTAAAGAGATAGGGACAGTGGGATTTTTATGAATGAATATACTTCAGAACACAATTGAATACTGTTCTTAAAGCTCATGAAGGTACAGGCAAAATTTCTCCTTTGATAGTTATAAAGCAGAGATACCATGTAATGTTCGAAATTTGCTATTCATTAAGTCAGAGAAATAAGCAGTTTGACTTATAAACTGTCTATTGAAATTCTCAACATTTGAAATATTGTCTTTTAAAGGATATAGTTTTCATTTTTCTGATAAGATCACCCTGAAATGCATGACTTTTGATCATGAAAGATAAAAATTGGGTATATAATATTTGGGGGAAAGGCTGGCATTCAATGTGGGAGAGGCTAGGGGAACTAGACTATAGCTTTATAAAGTCACTGTAGAGAGATTAGCCTAAAAGTATAGCTAATCCATAGTTTAGAAGTGGAAGGGCCAGGTAGTGACACACCTGCTTGGGCGCACATGTTATAATGCACAAAGACCTAGGTTTGAACCCTGGGTCTCCACCTGCAGGGGGAAAGCTTTGCGAGTGGTGAAGCAGTGTTGCAGGTGTCTCTCTGTCTACCTCTCCCTCCCCTGTTGATTTCTGAATGTCTCTATCCAATAAATCAATAAATACAGATAATAAGAAAATTTCAATTAAGAAAACTATAGTTAAAAAAGAAATGGAGGGGGTCAGATGGTAGCGCATGGGTTAAGCGCAAGGCACAAGGACCGCCATAAGGATCCCGGTTCAAGCCCCTAGTTCCCCACCTGCTGGGGAGTCGCTTCACAGGTGGTGAAGCAGGTCTGCAGGTGTCTGTCTTTCTCTCCCCCTCTCTGTCTTCCCCTTTTCTCTTCACTTCTCTCTGTCCTGTCAACAACAACAACGTCAATAACTGCGATAATAATAACTACAACGATAAAACAACCAGGGCAACAAAAGGGAAAAAATGGCCTCCAGGAGCAGTGGATTCATGGTGCAGGCACCGAGCCCCAGCAATAACCCTGGAGGCAAAAAAAAGAAAAAGAAAAAAAGAAATGGAGTATGCTGAGAATGAAATACTGAATTGCTTTATGCAGTGACTACATGTGAACGAGATGTTTGTCAATATGAAAGAAATAACAATTTTCATAGTACTGCCTGTTGCTGCATTTAGTTTTTTTTAAAAAGTAACATTTAAGTTACATGAATTAGATTATTTTAGGTGCTATTTGATTCAAAGTGATTACCTGACCATTTTTTTTAGTAGGCTTGCTAATTTTAGATAATTCTAATTTTGCTTACTATTTGGAATATTTTGATTTAGAGTTGAGCATAATAAAATCATTAATGAAAGTTTTTCAATGCTATAAATTGAAATTTACGAGATGTACTGGCCTGTGTAAATCACATGAGCAATTTTAAAATATTCTTAAATATTTGTGATTCAAGTTTCAGGAATATTCAGGGCATTTTTGGATAGGCACGTCTTTTTAATTATCAAAATAGAACTTGCAACTAATCATACAACTGAAAATTTGTGAATCTATTTGTAACATAAAAATCAGATTTTCAAGACTCATAAGTAGCTTAAAATTAAATGTCATGGTGTAGATGGCATTTTGATTTACTTTGTAAATATTTTGATTCTAATGTTCTTAAAGTATACATCTTGTAATTTTAAAATTTGAAAAGTAGACTTTCTCTGAGTTATCTCTTTTACACATCAATTTAAGTGTATTATGATATAACTGTGATTTATTAATAATGTATGATTAATAAATAATAATCCTTATATTATTTAATTTTTACAGAAGTTTTAACTTCCTATTCTGTATAAAAATATAGCAGATGGGGATTGAGTTTGCCAAATGAGGCATTTTGGTTTTAAATACAAAAAATATAATAATTCTATTTTTCTTTGCCAAAATTTCAGACCCAAAGTTTACGTCTGTCAGACCTCCACAGAAAATCACATCTTTGGAGAGGAATAGTCAGCATCACCTTGATTGAGGGTCGAGACCTCAAGGCTATGGATTCAAATGGGTTAAGTGACCCCTATGTGAAATTTCGACTTGGGCATCAGAAGTACAAGAGCAAGGTGATCAGATCTCTGTTTCTATTAATATATGGAAGACAATAATAGATAAAATGAAAACACTAAGTAATTAAAAAAAAATACTTCCAGTGAATGGAAAGGTATATGGAACTGTGGTGGTGAAAATTATATGGAATTGTATCCCTCATTGTTAAATCACTAATTAAAAAAATAATAATACTGGGGCCAGGTGGTGGCACACCTGGTTGAGTGCACATGCTACAATGTGCAAGGACCCAGGTGCAAGCCCCCAGTCCCCACCTGCAGGGGAGGAAGCTTTGCAAGTGATGAAGCAGTGCTACAGGTGTCTCTCTGTCTCTGTCTTTCTATATCTCCTCCTTCCCCTCAACTTCTGGCTGTCTCGATCCAATAATTAAATAAAGACAGTAAAAATAAAAATAAGCCTAACAGAATTTTCTTGACCTTCATGTCACTAAACACAACCAGTAATTGCATTTAACTTTTGTTGGTATTCTTCGTGTTGGTTTGGTCCTCTTCCCCCTACCTCTGAGAGAAATGGTTTGGCCCTTGCTAGTTTCTTGCCCTGCTTTCTCCCTGCCCCCTATGCTAAAGATGTTCAGAGTCCCAGCAGCAGCAGCTGAGAGAGAATGGTGGGGGAAGCACATGGTGTGGTGATTTGCCTGTTCGTGAATAAAGATTAAACTGCAGCTTCTCAGCCCAGTCGTGTGTCCTCGAGTCTCTCTCTCTGTCTACCACCGCAACGCTAGCCTGGCCTGCTGGAGCCCCGAACATTAACAACAAACTTTTTTTTTTTACTTACTTTTTAGTTACTATGTGAACTGGAATTAATTATTTAACTTCTCAGTGTCTTCATTGTCACCTAAAATACAGGACTAGTAGTAGGAACTATCTCTAAAAAGAGAATAAAGGAAAGGGACCGGGTGAAGGAGCACCCAGTAGAGCACACAGATTGCCATTCATAAAGACCTGCTTACAACCCCCTGGTCCCCACTTGCAGTGAGGACATTTCACAAGCCATGAAGCAGTGCTGCGGGTGTTTTTCCTTCTGTCTCCCTCTCTATCTCATTCTGTCATACTCTCTATCAGAAAAATAAAAATAAAAACAGATTCCCATGGCTGATGGAGTTGTTATACAGGCACCAAGTGATAAGTCTGGTTACAAAAATAAAATAAAATAAAATAAGGATGGAAATGTCGTGGAACAACCTTGTGTTAATTTGTGGTAAACACAGGATTCAAACAGTGTTGGCAACAACTATTACAACTATGAACAATATCAGTACAACAAATACCATTATTTTGTGCAAAAGAGGGTACATTACTCTGAACCCTAACTTACTCAAACTAACTTATACAATGCAAATTCTAAATGTAAAGATTAAGTTAGAACACAAAGGGTCAGATTCCTGCTACCCCTATAAACAGTGTGCCACATAGGAGTTTACTTAACTTCCCCAAACCCAAATTTCCCCATCTGTGAAAATGAGAAATGTGCATGGTGGAATGGTGATATAGTCTCTCCCCTCTCTATGTGTGTGTCTCTTTCACCCATTCTCCTTTCTTAGAAGGAACAGTAAACAAATTAGACTCTGGAGTCCCCTCAGTAACATTGCAAATGCCTGAGACCCTCATTCAGGTCATTCCCTAGTTCTGCATTAAATAAAAATTAATGTCTTGGGTTGGGTCATGGTGCACCAGGTTAACAGCCCATGCTAAATAAAGAAAGACCCAGATTCAATCCCCCAGTCCCCACCTGCACAGGTGAAAGCTTCATAAGCAGTGAAATAGTGCTGAAAGTGTTTTTCTCTTATCTCTCTCTCCCTCCTCCCTCCCTCCCTGCTTCTCTCTTTCCCTCTCATCTTCTCTCCATCTATATCTGATAAATAAATATTTTAAATCACTAATTTAAAAATCTAATGTCTAGGGCCTGTTGGTTTTACCCAATAACTTTAATGCCTGAGGCATCAAAAGTTCAAGTTGAATCCCCGGTATCATCAAAAGCCAGAACTGAGTAGTGCTCTTGAAATAATCATATAACAGAATCACTGAGAAGATTAGATAGATATATATTATGAATGTAAAGACCTACTGCCATAAACAATTACTCAATAAATGATAGCAGGAAATATAACAGCAGAAGTAGTCATTATAAAGTAATTTTACTAGATGTAACAGTATAACATAAAATAATCATGTTATAATATTACTGATAGAAGTAACGATACTTTTTTTATAATTTTATTTTATTTATTTCCTTTTGTTGCCCTTGTTGTTTTATTGTTGTAGTTATTATTGTTGTTGTTATTGATGTCGTTGTTGTTGGGTAGGACAGAGAGAAATGGAGAGAGGAGGGGAAGACAGAGAGGAGTGAAAGATAGACACCTGCAGACCTGTTTCACCGCTTGCAAAGTGACTCCCCTGCAGGTGGGGTGCCTGGGTCTCGAACCAGGATCCTTATGCCGACCCTTGTGCTTTGCGCCATGTGCGCTTAATCTGCTGTGCTACCACCTGACTCCTAACGATAATTATTAAAGTTCACAGTACTGACAATTACTGGGTCTTTGAGGAATATATATGCACTGTACTCAAATACTACCTCTTTACTGGTCAGCTTTTATAGTAGCTGATTTGTAGAAAGCTTGATACAACTTGTAGTCACTTTCATCTTGTACATCACACTCACCTTAGCATCATGAATTTTTATGGATTTTTGATAAATACCTGGTTTAGGAAGTTTTCATCAGTCTCTAAGGTAGTTAGAAGCATCACAGAGCCAATTCATTAGCTATTAGGTGGTTAGAACTGTCTGCAGGCTAATCGTTACCTTACTGAGTGTCCATAAGGAAAGGAGAAGGATCATTTGGAACCTGAAGAAAGTCTAAGGGAAAACAACCCTAACAAGGAAACTGGCAACCTAGTCTCTTTACAGCCAAATAAATAAGACAGACCATTCCTTCAACTCTTGCAGGAGTTCCTGTACGTCCAATTATGAGGCATTTCAGTTATCGTAGCACTCATCCACTTTCATCTTTCTTTTCTGCCATGGGTTTAGTAACATTAGAATGAAACAACTGATTCCAAAAATAGGTGCCTATGACCACTTCATCTTGTCCTTTATCAATTAACATGATTTCCATGTGCTAGTGAGCTTAAAACATTACTGACTTTTATAGTTCTGCTCTTTAGGTGTGAAATATGAAACCCAGCAATGGACATGTGTCTCTCTTTGCTCTTTATTTCCATGATCTATTGCTGATTAATTTCAGATTATGAACTTTAAAATTGTGAATCATTTGCATTACCTTTGCACATAACATACTTCATTGCTTTCAAAGTCTTCACATCTAAGGATCTGCATTTCATACATTCTAAAGAGAAAAGATCACTGAAACCCTCCTGCTGAAAAGAAAGAATAGAGAAACAAATATGATTTTTTTTCCCTAAAACAGCGGTGAATGAAATCTTAAAACGCATCAATATGGTCACTTCCCTGATTCTACAAAATGTCATATTTTAATACTTGAAGTTATAAAATTGCACGTTAGATATCTTTCCTGTCTGTGTGAGAGGGAGATTACATTTATATTGTGGAGCTGCTGGTTTCCTTGAGTGCTGATGTTAATTATTGCACAGGAGCCCGGTAATGGCCACACTGCCCTCCATCTTGCTGTTAACCAGACCTTCAGAATCTGACCTGGTGTCCATCTTGTTGAAGTGTGGGGCTGATGTCAACAGTTACTTACTAGGACTACTCCCCATACCAGTTCATCTGGTGTATATACATACTAATTGATTTTAAAAAATGGCATTTTATTTTGGGAAACAGATCTGGAGATCTGGTAAAAGCAGAAATGATATATCAGTATTATAAAGGTAAATGCTTTTGACTATCCCAAAGTTACTTGCTTCCTCTCTTGCTCCTATAGAGTTTGATTGTCTTTTAAATATATTCAACTCTGAATTCTCATTAGATGTGAGGGACTAGGGGGCGGGGGAAGGACAACCCTGAGAATCCTCTTTCCTATATTATCGAACAGTGGTTTGCCTTCATGCATATGAAGCATATGCAAACCATATGAGTGGTTCTATGAAATGAATGTTAGTAGCTGAGTGAACTGTTTCACTTAGAGGTTTTTGGCTTTTCTTTTCTTTCTTTCTTTCTTTTTCTTTTCCTCCAGGGTTATTGCTGGGACTTGGTGCCTACACTATGAATCTACTGTTCCTGGAGGCTATTTTTCCCATTTTATTGCCCTTGTTGTTACCCTTGTTGTTGTTATTATTATTGTTGTCATTGCTGTTGGATAGGGCAGAGAGAAATCGAGAGAGGAGGGGAAGACAGAGAAGGGGAGAGAAAGACATCTGCAGACCTGCTTCACACACACCCCCCCCCCCGCAGATGGGGAGCAGTGGGGTGGAACTGGTATCTTTATGCCAGTCCTTGGCTTTTCTATGTATTTCAGACTTCTCTTGGTTTTTAAGATGATGAGAACTTGTCTTTTGGTTTTTAGGGTGCACCATTTACAGTCTTTTCAGAGGATATGCATTAAAAACACTAGAAATGTGTTAACTCAGTCCTATAATTTCTGGAAGTGTTTTAAGTGTTCACACTTAATGAATCTTTATTAAGTACCTAATTTTTTAGCCTCTCAGGTTAAAAATTTGAAAAACTGATACTATGAGACAATAATGACTTTTTGGTTTTCCAGATTATGCCAAAAACTTTGAATCCTCAGTGGAGGGAACAATTTGATTTTCATCTCTATGAAGAAAGAGGTGGAATCATTGACATCACTGCCTGGGATAAAGATGCTGGGAAAAGGGATGATTTTATTGGCAGGTTTGTGTAATTTAATATTTTTGTTCTCCCCAGAGGGGGTGAGTCTGATTAAAATAATACTTGCTTTAAGTCTGGTTATGGCAATTGGTCTTATGGCAACGCAATGCTTGGATGACTGAACTAAACATTTGAAGACTGACCAGTAGGTGGCAGTTTTGGCCAGTTGATGGACAGGCTATACAACTTTAACATCCAGAAACTATTTCCAGATGTCAGACACTATGTATGTAAAAGTTCTGGGAGTTGAAAAAAAGTTGAATATCATTTGATGTGATTCTTAGAGAAACAAAGTGTATACTCATCTCTGAAATTGCTTCTTTGTACAAGCATATCATGACCATAAAACATATTGTTTCCTATAACTCTCTACAATAAATAGAATCTTGATAGTACCCAGAATCTCATGTCTGTAGAGCCCTCAAGTCATAGCAGAGGAAACATGTAAGAGAGGCATATCCATGTTAATCAGTTAATGCTGCCAATAAAGGATCATTCTGAGGTTTACATGACATCTCTTCACAAAGTCAAGGTCATTCGACTCGTAGCTTGAATGGCTTTCTGATTTCTTGTCTATTTACATATCATTGAGCTAAATAAGACTTTGTAGCAAGATACACGGAAGCCTGTGACCCTGAAATAAAGAAAGCATGAAATTCAGGGGAAAAAAGTGCTACTTTTGAAACTTAAAGTCTCAAAACTGACAGCCTTATTGTTGCATTTTGAGTAATTAAAAATGAGTAGTATAAACATGTTGCACACTCCCAAATAACATCATTTCAGTAAAAGAAGACAACTATGGTAAATCATCATTTGAAATGTGTGTGAAGGCCATGTAGCAACCAGAAATTCTAAGTGTCTAAAGTAATGCTGATTAAATTGAAAGTAGTATATTGTTATCCTTTCGTCAGGTAAGGAAAGTTTCTTATGTTTATTTGAAGACTGTGTGATAATACTGGAAATGATTCAAGTTACATTAGAATTCCTTGATTTCTAGCAGAGTTCAAAAAAGACCTGATTACTTTCAGTAATTTCCAGTTAGTTTTAAATTCTAAGAGTAAAACAGTAGTAGTAAAACTGTCATTGTATTAAATTCCTTTTTAAAAATTATGATCACTTTGGTTATTGATGCCTTATTGTGGGAAGATTAGAGTGAAAAATAAGACACCACAATGGCTCTACCAGAAAGTTTTTATTAGTGTAAATAAACATAATAGAATTTCATAAACTACCTTGCTGTGTTTGTTTTCATCTGGATATCTAAAAGCTGGAGTTAAATTTTGTGCCTAAATAAGTAAAGTTTTTATGTATTTTTTTCCTTCCCCTCAAAAGTCAATTCTGGCTGGTAAAGATCTATTTGAATACAAATCCTGTCTTTCCTTTGAAGCTATTTTAAACTTACAATATTTAATAAAATGCTGTTTTTTTCTTTTTTCTTTCTTTCTTTTTTTTTTTTTTTACTCATCGATTTAATTTTATTGGCAGGGAGGAACTAATAGTTCACAGTAAATACAAATCCCTCTCACCCTCAGTATAGGTCCTCCTCCATTATCATGTTACAGAACCTGAAAACCTCCACCACTAGCCCCCAGAGTCCTTTAACACACCAAACCAAATCCAAACTCCACTTTGTGTTTCCCTTGTCTATTCTTATTTCTCAACTTCTGTCTATGAGTGAGATCATCCCATATTCATCCTTCTCTCTCTGGTTGATGTCACTTAGCATGATCCAAGTTCCATCCATTATGAAGTTAAGAAGGTGAATTCCTTATTCTTAATAGCTAAGCAGTATTGCATTGTGTATATACACCACAATTATTTCTTTAATTTTTTATTGGGGGATTAATTGTTTACAGTAAACACAGTTGTCGGTACATGTGTAAAATTTCTCAGTTTTCTGCAAAACACTCTGACCCATCAGCCCAGAGTCTGTGATGGTCTTCCTCCACAATCATTCTCCAGGACCTGGCATTCCTCCCTACACCCCAGCCCAGAGTCCTTTATCTGGATGCAATACGTCAACCCCAATGCGAGTTCTACTTTGTGTTTACCCTTTTCTGTTCTTATTTCTCAACCTCTATCCATATGAGACCATCCATATTTATCCTTTTCTTTCTGGCTTATCTCACTTAGCATGATTCCTTAAAGCCCCATCAATTTGACACCAGATGTAAATGCAAAGGTAGATAGCACAGCAGAACTTAAAGGAAGGTACAATATTTAAATGTAATGATGAAAATATGATTGTATATAATTCAATTCAGAAGACAAATTAACAGCTTGAAGTCTGAAAGTATATCAGCAATCTTTATAGTTAAAATTTATTGTATCTGGAGAAAACTAGCCTTCACAGGGGCCAGGTGATGGCACACCTGGTTGAGCACACATGTTACAGTGCACAAGGACCTAGGGTCGAGCCCCTAGTCCCCACATGCAGGGGAAAAACTTCACAAGTACTGAAGTAGGGCTGCAGTTGTCTCTCTGTCTCTCTCCCTCTCAATCTCCCCTACATTTTCAATTTATGGCTGTCTCTATCCAATAAATAAAGATAATTCTAAAAATTTTTAGAAAATAAAATTAATCTTCACATTTATTAAGAAACATTACTTAGTCATTATTATAATATCATGAGAGTTACTGTCACTTGTCTGTTCATTTTTTGTATTAATTTATTTATTTTCTCTTTTGTTGCCCTTGTTTTTTTTTTATTATTGTTGCTTTAGTTATTATTGCTGTTGTTATTGATGTCATTGATGTTGGATATGACAGAGAAATGGAGAGGGGAGGGGAAGACAGAGGGGGGAGAGAAAGATAGATACCTGCAGACCTGCTTTACCACTTGTGAAGTGACTCCCCTGCAGGTGGGGAGCCGGGGGCTCAAACCAGAATCCTTACGCCGGTCCTTGCGCTTCCCGCCATGTGCGCTTAACCCACTGCGCTACTGCCCCTACTCCATGCTTGTTCATTTTTACATACACACAAAAAAAATTCACCATGAATGGAAAAAAACAACAGTAATTATGCTACAATTTATATGACACTTATATATACATTGGCTTGTCACTAGGGGATATCATGATAATGTACATTTTACAAATTTTGCAAATGCAAAAAAATGAGTCTGATGAAGATAAAAGGTCGCTTAACTGGTATGGAATAGGATGATTGCTCTGACACACAAACGCAGGACTCCTGACTCTGAAGCCCATACTCACTTCTCTCAGTCTTTTTCAGTATGTTCTGCAGCCGCGAGATGTTCAGTAATCTGCCAAGAAGTTAGTAAGCACCGTAGGTACCCTTTAGAGGAGGTTTGAACAACAAATTTTACCTGTCATGAACTACAAATTTCAAGTGAAGGTGAAATAATGTTAATCTGTATGTAATTATTTAACTTTCTGATCACCTGCATTTTGGCAGCAAAGATGGACTGCCACCGTTACGATAATCCACTAATAAATCCTCATGATTGCTACAACTTTATGCAGAGCAGTAATCTGGACAAATTGGCTGCTGACAGCTGCGGTAAATTGCCAGGAATGAATGCTGTCAGAGAACAAGTTGTTTTTATGAACGTGAAGAATAAGTAAATCCCATGTCATGCAATTTTATTCAGTTGAAGTTGTTTGCAATCCAATATAGTAAGATTTATTGCATTATTTATTAGAGTACAAAATGCTTGTTTATCTTTGAAGTGGCATTGATTTGGAGTATATATATTTTATGTTGGTGAGTTGCTACTGACTTTATTTGTTGCATTATTGTCAGAACTAAAGCATTGGTACTGCTTATGCTACGAGTAATTTGTGCCAAGATTTTATTAATGACATGTGATAAAAACTTAAGGCTTGGTAAAAATAGCTCATGAATCGTTGCCATGTGTGCAACCCAGTTTTCAAGCCCAGCCCCCCACAGTATTGTAGTTATGCTTAGGCGTCTCTGTTTCTGTCTCCCTCTCTGCCTCTTTATCTCTGAGGAAGTCATCCAGGTGTAGGGAAGCTCTGGAGATGACAAAAATAATAGTTAACTAGTTAATTTAAAAAGACAAGTGCTTTCAAGTTATACAGCCATAAAAAAATCAATTAACTCTTTTTAATGCTGAGCAAAAGAATGTAAAGTTTCACACATATGTGTATTCAGATAGAATGTGCAAATGAAGAATCAGCTTTGGGTTTTTGATATTGAAAAGTTTAAAGTTGTGGGTTAACATACTTGAACATTTAACAGGCTGTAGTTTCTAATTTGCAGTGTTTCTTATTTCTGACACCAGTACTACTAAAATGCCTTTTAATTTAATTTCCTACATAAGAACATAAACAATCCTATAGCATTATTAATTGGAGAGTACAAAGACTACTAGTCAGAAAATTCTCAGTTGAATAAAATTTGTTTAATTAAGGTTCCATAGTTTAGTTTTTCCTTACTAAAAATTAAGGGAAAGGGGGCTAGGTGGTGGCATACCTGGTTAGGAGCACACACTATAGTGCACAAGGACGCAGGTTCAAATCCTTGATCCCCACCTGCTTCACAAGTGGTGAAGCAGGCTGCAGGTGTCTCTCGGTCTCTCTCCCTCTCTATCGCCCCCTCCCCCTCAGTTTTTCTCTGTCTCTATCCAGTAATAAATAAGTAAAAAAAAGGGAAATATTTGATTAAAAGGCAGATAATATTTAATAAACTGTAGTGTGTGTGTACCACTGATTATTGTTTTAATCTTTTATTTTTTATCTTTATTTGTTTATTACTGGATAGAGTCAGAGAGAAATTGAGAAGGGAGGGGGAGATAGAGAGGGAGAGAGAGACACCTGCTTCACCATTCATGAAATTTTTCTCCTGCCTGTGGGAACCAAGGACTTGAACCCGGGTCCTTGCACACTGTAATGTGAGAACTTAACCAGCTGTAATACCATATGGACCCATTGTTTTAGACTTTTATAAATTTAACCTAGGTCAAATTTATCAAATATATATATTTTTTTTCTTTTTTAATGTATCTATTTTTATTTCTTAACTTATACTAGTGATTTATAAAATTATAAAATAATATAGATATAGTCTCACACCACTGCCATCCCCAAGTATAACCACAGTTTGCTTTTATTTTGTGTGTATGTGAAGTTAAAAACCTTGCACATGTGTTCTCTCACTGCTCCAGGCCATGTTTTCATTCATATCGAGAGGGAGAGATACAACAACGCCAAAGCATCTTCTAATCCCATAACACCTCCCATGTGGTGCAGGGTTTGAATCCTGGCTGTGTGCATGGCAGTACACTCACCCTAGCAAGAGCTATCTCTCAGAAACTATTATTCATATTTTTTATCCATTTTACATTTTTCTTATGGATTTTTCTCAACTGCAATATTTCTTACACCCTAGGCAATGTTTCCAGTGATAGTTTCCATGCACAACTTTCTTTATATCAACTAAATTTACTTTAAGTCAATGAATGGGAATTTTTAGAAGTTTGGTGACGGGCTGGGGGAGATAGTATAATTGTTATATAAAAAAAATTCTAATGCCTTAGGTTCTGATGTTTCAGGTTCAACTCCCCATAACACTATAAGCCAAAGCTGAGCAGTACTCTAATAAAAACAATAATAAATACATTTTAAAATAGAGAAAGAAAAGAAATTAAAGAAAGAAGGAAAGAAGGAAGAAAGGAAGGAAAGGATATTGGAAATATTTTCCCTGATAAAGCTGTCTTGCCTGAAACAGTGAAACAGAGACAAACTCTGACAACAGACAGTAGCAGCATTAGTACTTTATAATGTTGGTGGTGATACAAACACTTCTGAGTGATCTTATGACTTGAAAACTCTGTAGTGGCCTGGAAAGTTTCTCGTAGGTAGAGCATAGGATTTGCAAGCAGAAGGCTCCAGGCTTGATCTCTGTAGCCAAATATGCCAAGACCTGCTTCATCTCTCTGTCTCATAAAACATTTTTTAATCAAATTTAAAAACAAAACTTCTTTGTTATATACTGAGCTCTATATCATGTACAGATTCCGAGGGTGTGTGTGTGTGTGTGTGTGTGTGTGTGTATTTATTTCTTGGTGTCACACTGCTCTTAGGACAAATCAGTCTCTCTCTCTCTCTGTTTCTCTCTATGTGTCTCTCCCTTCCTTCCTTCCTTCCCTTTTTTCTTCCTTCATTTCCTCCTTTCCTCCCTCCTCTCTCTCTTTCCTTCTCCCTTCCTTCCTTCCTTCCTTCCTTCCCTTTTTTCTTCCTTCATTTCCTTCTTTCCTCCCTCCTCTCTCTCTTTCCTTCTTCCTTCCTTCCTTCCTTCCTTCCTTCCTTCCTTCCTTCCTTCCTTCCTTCCTTCCTTTCTTTCTTTCTTTCTTTCTTTCTTTCTTTCTTTCTTTCTTTCTTTCTTTCTTTCTTTCTTTCTTTCTTGAGTTATAGAGGTAGAGGAGCCACAGCACTAGAGCTTATACCCTGGTACTGTGTTACTGCCTTGTGGTGTTGGAGCTCAAAGCGGGGCTGTGTGGGTGGCAAGACATGCACCCTACTAGGTGAATGATCTCCCATCCCCAGGGATTGTGCATAATGTTGATTTTTTTTTAATATAGGACCCTGCTACTAGTTTACAACGTATTCATTTTACTTATATAACTGATTTTAATATATTAAGAAGTATAAAGCTTTATCATTTTATTAAATTTGGGGGAAAAAACAAAAGAAATATTAAGTTGTGTATTTATTTTATGAGAGACTTGAGCACCACTCATATTCCCGGTACTAGAGATCAAATCAAGACCTCCTACATACAAGTCCTATGTTGTATCCACTTCACTACTTCCCCAGCCATGCAAAGAAGTGTTGTCAGGGTTTGTCTTTTTGTTCATTTTTTTAAAAAAAATATTTATTTAGTTATTCCCTTTTGTTGCCCTTGCTGTTTTATTGTTGTAGTCATTATTGATGTCCTTGTTGTTGGATAGGACAGAGAGAAATGGAGAGAGGAGGGGAAGATAGAGAGGGGGAGAGAAAGACAGACACCTGCAGACCTGCGACTCCCCTGCTGGGGGCTCAAACTGGGATCCTTACGCTGGTCCTTGTGCTTTGCGCCACCTGCACTTAACCCTTTTTGTTCATTTTTAAATGTCTACAACTAATACTGTTACCCAGCAGTCACTGCATACACTTAGAAAATCCTGGTTAAAGACAGTAGAACTAAATTTGCAGTGCAACTATCTTTACTGATAATTTTGTGTTGTTGGGTTAAATTCTCAGTAGTTATGGTTATACCACCATTGATTTGTAAATCAGAACATGGTAGACCTACTATGAGTAGTGATGGTTCAATGGGACATCCATTATCGTTCTGTTAACTTGTGCTTCTTTAAATAACATTATCTTGAGACTGCAGGATGGCGCATCTGGTTAAGTACACATAATACTAAGTGCAAGAACCCATGCAAGGATCCGGGTTCAAGCTCCTGGCTCCCCACCTACAGGAAAGAAGCTTCACAACTAGTGGAGGAGGTCTGCAGGTGTCTATATTTCTTTCTCCCTCTCTATTTCTCTTTCCTCTCACAATTCCTTTCTGTTTTATCCAGAAAAATGGCAAAAATGGCCACCAGGAGCAAATGACTGGTAGTGCCAGCACCAAGCCCCAACAATAACCTTGGAGGCAAAAAGAAAGAAAAGAAAAAACATGATCTTTAATCCAAAGTCTCTTTACTAGGATCATTTAAAGCCAGTTGTTTATTTTCTGAAGATCACCTCAATTATAACTAGATCGTATTATCTATAAACCCACTTAGCAGGGAATATAAAACCAGACAGCAAATGAGCACCACTGGTAAACCTTCTATGGCATATAGCTCATTCTGTTCCCTCAAAAAAAAAAATAGAGGTCATGTGTGATATATTTGGTGTATGGTGACTGTGTTAGTGTTTATATATACCTGTGAAGCAACTTCCCTATAGATGGTGAGCCAGGGGCTCGAACCAGGATCCTTATGCCGGTTCTTGCGCTTTGTGCCATGTGCGCTTAA